>NC_133326.1:671092047-671287047 GCF_042186555.1 Aquarana catesbeiana
CAATTATACAATCCTATATATACAATACTATAGCCACAGTTGATCCAGAGGAAGGCAAAAAACCCCCAGAAAAGCAGGATCCAATTTGCTCCAGCAGGGGAAAAAATTCCTTCCTGATCCCCTGAGAGGCAATCAGATATTCTCTGGATCAGTTTTACCTATAAATATTAGTATCCAGTTCTATTATGTGTATCTAGGAAAGAATTCAGGCCTTCCTTTAACCACTTCTGGACCGCCGCACGCCGATTGCTGCTATAACCCCCGGTATCCTCTTCTTCGGCGGGCAGTCCGGTTTCCAATAATAGTGGTCTCTGTGGGGATTCGCCGCGAGATCGCTTTTATCGGCGGTGGGAGAGGGGCCCCCCCTCCCGCCACTCTCCGGTGCCCTCCGCCGCTTACCGGAGACGTCGGTAGCCGCAGAGGCGATCGGATCCGTCTCCTTCCTGGGTATGGAGCTGAGTGAGGGGAAGATGGCCCCCGCCCGTCTCCATATCATTGCAGGGCGGAAGCGACGTCAAAACGTCATATCCGCCCATAGCTCTTAAAGGGACATTTTTTTTTTTTTTTTTAATGATAATTTTTTTTTTTTTTTTTTTAATTGCATTTTAATGTAAATATGAGATCTGAGGTCTTTTTGACCCCAGATCTCATATTTAAGAGGACCTGTCATGCTTTTTTTCTATTACAAGGGATGTTTACATTCCTTGCAATAGGAATAAAGGTGATACGATTTTTTTCTTAAAAGAACAGTGTAAAAATAAAAAATAAAGTAAATAAGAAAAAAAAAAATTTTAAACGCGCCCCCCGTCCCGCCGAGCTCGCGCACAGAAGCGAACGCATACATGAGTAGCGCCCGCATATGAAAACGGTGTTCAAACCACACATGTGAGGTATCACCGCGATCGGTGGAGCGAGAGCAATACTTCTAGCCCTAGACCTCCTCTGTAACTTAAAACATGCAACCTGTAGAATTTTCTAAACGTGGCCCATGGAGATTTTTAAGGGTAAAAGTTTGTCGCCATTCCACGAGCGGGCGCAACTTTGAAGCATGACATGTTGGGTATCAATTTAATCGGCGTAACATTATCTTTCAAAATATATTTTAAAAAATGGGCTAACTTTACTGTTATCTTATTTTTTAAATTAAAAAAAGTGTATTTTTTCCAAAAAAGTGCACTTGTAAGACCGCTGCACAAATACAGCGTGACAGAAAGTATTGCAATGACCGCAATTTTATTCTCTAGGGTGTTAGAAAAAAAATGTATAATGTTTGGGGGTTCGAAGTAGTTTTCTAGCAAAAAAAAAAATGTTTTTAACTTGTAAACAACAAATCTCAGAAAGAGGCTCGGTCCTTAAAGTGGCTGTACACCCTGTACAACCACTGTACAACCGACAGGTAAGTCTATATTAAGACCTACCTGTAGGTGCTGGAAATATCTCCTAAACTTCCACGGTTTAGGAGAAATTTATAAAGAAAATGTAGTGCGCCGATGTCTTTGGCGCATGCGCACTTTAGAAAGGGCACATTGTGCCCTTTCTAAAGGGGGTCATGCCGTGACTGGCGGCTCCCGCGCACATGCGCGGGAGTGACGTCACACGACTCCAGCCAGTCACAGAGCCGGAGTTCGCGCCCCCCCGGAAGTAAGAGGGGTGAAGATGGACGCTCCCTGCTAGTGGGGACCACGGTGACATCACAGGCTTCGGTGTCAGGTAAGTGACACATAATGGGCTACTATGCGATGCATAGTAGCCCATTATGCTTTACCTTTGCAGGGAAATAAAGTGGAAGTAAAACCCATCAGGCTTTACTTCCTCTTTAAGTGGTTAAACAATAACTTACTTTATTACTTTTATAAATACTTTTTTTTTTTTTTTTTCTAATTGCAGCTTTTCAATGCAAAAAAATAATAATAAAATGAAATAAATTATGATAAAAGGTTAAAAACTTTTTTTATTCTACCTTTTAATACAAACGAAATGACTGAAATAAAAAAAAAAAAACAAAAAAAAAACGAATGGCTAGAAAATTTGAAATAATTTTAAAATTCGCCAGGAATAAATTAGTTTAACATGTTTATAATTGCACTCTTTTTTTTGTTACAGTATGAAATGTTTCACATACTGTAGGTGGAGTACCATGTGTCACTTTTTTATTCTACCTTTTAATACAAACAAAGTTAATAAAATGAAAAAAATAATACTAAAGGCTAGAAAATTTGAAATAATAAAAAAATCACTAGGAAAAAAATAGTTTAAAAAGTTTATTATGATTGCGCTTTTATGTGTTACAGTACGAAATGTGTCACATACTGTATGTGGAGTTCCATGTGTCATTTTTTTATTGTACTTTTTTAATACAAACAAAATTAATAAAATGATTAAAAAAATACTAATGGCTAGAAAATTGCACTTTTTTGTGTTACAGTATGAAATGTGTCACATACTGCAGGTGGAGTTACATGTGTCACTTTTTTATTGAACTTTTTAATGCAAATAAAATGAATAAAATAAAAAATACTAATGGCTAGAAAATTTGAAATAATAAAAAAATCACCAGGAAAAATTAGTTTAAAAAGTTTATGATTGCACTTTTTTGTGTTATAGTATCAAATGTGTCACATACTGTAGGTGGAGTTACAAGTGTCACTTTTTTTTATTGTAATTTTTAATAAAAATAAAATGAATAAAATAAAATAAAAAATACTAATGGCTAGAAAATTTGAAATAATAAAAAATGACCAGGAAAAAAATAGTTGAAAAAGTTTATGATTGCACTTTTTTTGTGTTACAGTATGAAATGTGTCACATACTGTAGGCAGAGTTACATGTGTGACTTTTTATTGTACTTTTTTAATACAAACAAAATGAATAAAGTTGTTAAAAAAATACTAATGGCTAGAAAATTGCACTTTTTTGTGTTACAGTATGAAATGTGTCACCCACTGTAGGTGGAGTTACATGTGTCACTTTTTTATTGTACTTTTTTAATACAAATAAAATTAATAAAATAAAAAATACTAATGGCTAAAAAAATTTAAAAAATAAAAAAATCACCGGGAAAAAATTTGTTTAAAAAGTTTATGATTGCACTTCTTTGTGTTACAGTATGAAATGTGTCACATACTGTAGGCGGAGTTCCATGTGTCACTTTTTTATTGTACTTTTTAATACAAATAAAATGAATAAAATAAAATAAATAATACTAATGGCTAGAAAATTTGAAATAATAAAAAAAATTACCAGGAAAAAATTAGTTTAAAAAGTTTACGATTGCACTTTTTTGTGTTACAGTGTGAAATGTGTCACATACTGTAGGTGGAGTTCCATGTGTCACTTTTTTATTGTACTTTTTTATACAAACAAAATGAATAAACTGATTAAAAAAATACTAATGGCTAGAAAATTGCACTTTTTTATGTTACAGTATGAAAGTGTCACATACTGCAGGTAGAGTTACATGTGTCACTTTTTTATTGTACTTTTTAATACAAATAAAATGAATAAAATAAAAAATACTAATGGCTAGAAAATTTGAAATAATAAAAAATCACCAGGAGAAAATTAGTTTAAAAAGTTTATGATTGCACTTTTTTGTGTTACAGTATGAAATATGTCACATACTGTAGGTGGAGTTACATGTGTCACTTTTTTAATTGTACTTTTTAATACAAATAAAATGAATAAAATAAAATAAAAAATACTAATGGCTAGAAAAATTTAAATAATAAAAAATCACCAGGAAAAAATTAGTTTAAAAAGTTTACGATTGCACTTTTTTTGTGTTACAGTATGAAATGTGTCACATACTGTAGTTACATGTGTCTCTTTTTAATGGTATTTTTTTAATACAAACAAAATGAAAAAAATGTTAAAAAAAATACTAATGACTAGAAAATTTCACTTTTTTGTGTTACAATATAAAAGTGTCACATACTGCAGGTGGGGTTACACGTGTCACTTTTTTATTGTACTTTTTAATACAAATAAAATGAATAAAATAAAAAATACAAATGGCTAGAGAATTTAAATTAATAAAAAATCACCAAGAAAAAATTAGTTTAAAAAGTTTATGATTGCACTTTTTTGTGTTACAGTATGAAATGTGTCAGATACTGTAGGTGGAGTTACATGTGTCACTTTTTTATTGTACTTCTTAATACAAACAAAATGATAAAAAAAATACTAATGGCTAGAAAATTTGAAATAATAAAAAAATCACCAAAAAAAAAAAATTAGTTTAAAAAGTTTATGATTGCACTTTTTTGTGTTACAGTATGAAATGTGTCAGATACTGTAGGTGGAGTTACATGTGTCACTTCTTTATTGTACTTTTTAATACAAATATAATGAATAAAATAAAAAATACTAATGGCTAGAAAATTTGAAATAATAAAAAAATCACCAGGAAAAAATTAGTTTAAAAAGTTTATGATTGCACTTTTTGTGTTACAGTATGAAATGGGTCACATACTGTAAGCGGAGTTACACATGTCCCTTTTGTTATTGTACTTTTTAATACATACAAAAAGAACCAAAAAATATTAATGGCTACAAAATAGAAATAAAAAGCCACTAGGAAAATGTTAGTTTAAAAAAAAATGTATGATTTTACTCCCTTGTTTTCCAGTATGAAATCTGTCACCTAGGTGGAGTCACACTTTAAAACAAGGGCCATTCATAAAATTCTCTTTTCCTCGTTGCTGAGCTTTTTCCGCCTGGCACACACAGTGCTCTATTCTAGTCGAGCCAGGGAAATAATAATAACTGTACCGCAATAGACAAACTTCTCCCAATGAGGTCACTTTGGTTGACAGACGGCTAAATATGGAGAAGTGTACATTCACACACATGGTGTAGTGATTATTCACATCTGGCTGCAGACAGTGCAGGAGGCTTCCTCGTGTTATTGGGTCACACCCCGTAGGGAGGAGGGAGTGGTGGTGGTGGGGGGGGGGAATATTATGTATAAATACTTGGCTGGGACAATCCTCACTGCACATCAGCCAGCAGCTGGAGAAAGTGCAAAGTACAACTCCACTCATATCGCCCGAGATCAAACGTCTCTGGATATTACAAGTCTCTACGTTGCTACAAGATGATCATCAACATACGGTGAGTATTCTGAACAGGAACTTTGTTCTTTTTTTTCGTAATTGTACTAATTCTTTAGTTATTATTATGGCTTTTTACAAATTGACATCAATTCTTTAAAACTAATGGTGGCCATACACTGTACAATCTGATTGTACAATGTCCCTTATATCTACTGAGACTAGGAGGACACCTCTGAACAACCCATTTCATTTTTTATTTATTTATTTATTTACTTATTTTGTTAGCGTTGAGTGGAGTGGAAACGTTAGAACCTCTGTCCAATTTTTATTGCTGTCTGTCCAATTTTTATTGCTTTCCTCCAGGGAATGCTAATAATGGAAGACTTGCACTAGGCTTCGGTGGTAGAACAGGTAGGGTGGATGAATGCAAGGTCCAGCTCCTCCATTCATAGAAAGGCTTCCATTGTTGGACGCTGTAGTACAGCTTCTACGAATGGAGGACGCACTGATGAATAAAAGGTCCACCTCCTCCCTTCATAGAGAGGTTTCCATTGATGGACCCTGTATTACAACTTTTATGAATGAAGGATAGGCTGAATAATGCAAGGTCCAGCTCCTCCATTCATAGAGGGGTTTCCATTGATGGATGCTGTAGTACAACTTCTATGAATGTAGGATAGGCTGATTAATGCAAGGTCCACCTCCTCCATTAATATAGAGGTTTTCATTGATTGACACTGTAGTACAGATTCTACAAATGGAGGACGCACTGATGAATAAAAAGTCCAACTCCTCCATTCATAGAGGTTTCCATTGATGGACCCTGTATTAAAACTTCTATGAATGAAGAATAGGTTGATTAATGCAAGGTCCAGCTCCTCCATTCATAGAGGGGTTTCCATTGATGGACCCTGTATTACAACTTCCATGAATGAAGGATAGGCTGATTAATGCAAGGTCCAGCTCCTCCATTCACAGAGGGGTTTCCATTGATGGATGTTGTAGTACAACTTCTATGAACGAAGGATAAGCTGATTAATTCAAGGTCCAGCTCCTCCATTAATATAGAGCAGTGATGGTAAACCTTGGCACCCCAGATGTTTTGGAACTACATTTCCCATGGTGCTCAACTACAATGCAGAGTGCATGAGCATGATGGGAAATGTAGTTCCAAAACATCTGCGGTGCCAAGGTTTGCCATCACTGATGTAGAGGTTTTCATTGTTGGACGCTGTAGTACAGCTTCTACGATTGGAGGACGCACTGATGAATAAAAGGTCCACCTCCTCAATTCATAAAGCACTTTTCATTGATGGAAGCTATAGTAAAACTTCTATGAATGGAGTACAGGCTGATAAATGCAAGGTCCACCTCCTCTATTCTTAGAGCACTTTTCATTGATAGAATCTATAGTACAGCTTTCATGAATAAAGGAAAGGGAAGATATATCTTGACACTCTTTGCAAGTGCCTAGGACAGGTCCAGCGGTTGTATTAACCAGCGCAGCCCTGGAAGGCTAAGGCTGCGGGGTGGTGGGGGGGCAGAGGACTTCTTATTTCAATTAAGAGAGCAGCCACTAGCACAAGGGACACTTCCCATTGAATGTAAGTACCGTCTTTTATGATGATTAACAAAAATAACCTTAGGCTTTTAAATTTAAGGCAACGTACTAAGAAAAATATGTGAGCTGCCCTTGCTTAACTCTTGGCCTTGGAACAAGCATTTGAAAGTCAAAGTGAAGTCCAAGTTCCTGGGCTTCATATTTGTTCCTGGTCCAACTCAGGAAATACTGTAGCCGTTGGATCAGCATGACAGTCAGGCAACAAACATTTTCTGAAGAAGTCAGCATCCTCCATATCCTTTAACTACAAGTTTCCATTCTTTATGAATGCAGATATTACCTGGAATAACCCTGCATGATTCTTCCTCAATTCCCTCCTCACCAATCTCTCCCACTCTGTTCACAAAATGTACTTTCATAACATAGAATAAAGTTGTGGGAGGAACAAACTGTACCCGTTATGAGCGATCTTTTGTAAACCACGCACAGGTCTATAACTTTGTTATGTTATTTTATTACGTTATTGCTGAATTATTGTTGTTATTATTATTATTAATATTACTACTATTATTATTTTAATAATATAGTCATTATTCATTTTTTATAATATAATAATATTTAATTAGTATTATTATTTCAATTTTAATAATATAATGCCATTATTCATTTATTATAATAGGATAATATTTCATTCTTAAAATGTAATAATGATATTACATTGAAATAATTAAAAAAAAGTATTGTTATTAATAATATTAATAGTAGTATTAGTAGTAGCTATGTACAGGTTCTAAGAACTCCAGGAATTATTATTATTATTTGAATATGATTACTATAATCTCATTTATCATATTTTATAAATAAATATTATTATTTCATTATAATACTTTAATAATGGTAATAATAATTATATTGAAATAATAAAAACAACAACATTATTTTTTCATTATAATACTTTAATAATGGTAATAATAATTATATTGAAATAATAAAAACAACAATTATTATTATAATTATTATTCTCTATGAACAGGTTTCAGGAACTATCACCGAAGATGGGGCAGTGGTTGGGTCTGCCTATCTGGCATTTTAGCACAAAGCAGCAACTGTTAATAATTGGCCCCAATTATCAAAATGAAATAAGTACTGTCAGTGTTGCCCTAATGCAACCATATCAATCCAAATCTGCCCTGAAAAAAAAAAAAAGAAAGAACTGCATTCCCTTATGAAATGTTGATGTCCTGTGCTTGACAGCAATAGAGCTACATGTATAACTAATAGATGTAAATGTTTCTAATATATTTTTTCCAATGGTTTCAATACTTCCAAAGAGGACCAATTACAGGTCCAGGTCTTGTTAGTTGTGTTTGCATTCAATGTTAAAATTACCTTCACTTACACCTATGCCGCGTACAGACGATCGGACATTCCGACAACAAAACCCATGGATTTTTTCCTATGGATGTTGGCTCAAACTTGTCTTGCATACACACGGTCACACAAATCTTGTCGGAAATTCCGAACGTCAAGAACGCGGTGACGTACAACATGTACGATGAACCGAGAAAAATAAAGTTCAATAGCCAGTGCGGCTCTTCTGCTTGATTCCGAGCATGCGTGGAATTTTGTGCATCGGAATTGTGCACACACGATCACACGACAATGGATTTTGTTGTCGGAAAATTTGAGAACCAGCTCTCAAATTTTGTTTGGCAGAAATTCCGACAGCAAATGTCCGATGGAGCCTACACACGGTCGGAATTTTTGACAACAAGCTCACATTGAACATTTGTTGTCGGAAATTCCGACCGTGTGTATGCGGCATTAGATCACATCAACTGAACCTGTGATTTGTCCATGCAGGGCAAGGTAACAGGGTCACTTTAATAGCAGTTCCCATCAGACAGCTTACTTTTCCTGGTGGATCCAAGAAAATAGAGATACTTGGACTTGTGGACTCGCTCCCATTCCTCCCATTTGAAGGTGCTGGTGCGTGGTGAATGGCTGCTCAGGCCCACAGCACTGTCACATGGTGAGAAGGAAGTCCTCAAACGTGTCTAAGCTCTAAGTCACAACTTTTACAGGACTTTTTCCCTTTGCTCCTGGATGCCCAAGAAGAGCGATGGGGGAGCAAAGGGAAGGTGAATTTAAACTGACGGTGGGGTCGGCTTTGAAATAGGTAAATTTAAGCATGTCAATGTTTCTTTTTTGTATTTTTACAGGCTATTGGCACTTACCTTCCTGTCATGGACAGTGGCAGCTTCACGCCCAAACACCTTGAAAAAAGTGGCCCACAGGGAAGCTGGTTTTGGCCTTCGTTTGTTCCAGGAGGTTCTGCAGGAGCACAAACATAAGAATTTGGGGTTCTCACCTTATGGCGCTTCCTCTGCATTGAACATCCTTCAGTCTGGGGCAGATGGGGAGACACTGGAAGAATTTCGGACAGCTCTTAACTATGGATACTCTGGTAAGCCAATGGGTCATTTTTTAGGTGAATTTCACTGTCTATAACAGCCTTTCTCAACCCTTTTAATCATAGAGGGACCCTTAAAATCGATTTCAGATCTCAGACTACCCCTGCTAAAAATGATTATCTCTTAAATAGATCATCATATTATAGCTACACCACATTGGCAGTCAGTGAAATTCAGGCCATGTGGTCAGTGTAGTTATCTCATAGTTTGGTGGTCAGTGGAAGGAATGACCCTTACATTAGTGGTCATTGGGAAGAATTAACCTTACATTGGTGATCAGTGGGAAGAATGACCCTTATATTAGTGATCACTGAGAAGAATGCTCCTTACATTGGTGGTCAGTGGGGAAATAACGCTTACATTGGTAGTCAGTGTTAAGAATGACCCATACATTGGTGATGAGTGGGAAGAATGACCCTTACATGGTGATCATTGAGAAGAATGACCCTTACATTAATGATTAGTGGGTTAAATGCCCCTACATTGGTGGTCAGTGGGAAGAATGACCCTTACATTGGTACTTCTGTAATTCAGCGGGAAGATTGTTTTCCTTACAGACTGTTAACACGATCATTGGTGCCAGTGGTTATTTACCTGAAAAACCAGTGGAGAAGTTCCACTGGTCCCATGCCGCTGGCTCTGTGAAGTATCATTGGTGTTGGACACCTTAAGGCAAGAGATCAGTCCACCACTGCTCACTACTCAAGTGTTATATGTTATTCCTGTGAGTGAATGGGTTTCTTCTCAGGAACATAATATTGAGAGGTTGAATGGCTCATAACTTCAGAGCAGGGCTCGATACTGAGATAGAAACTAGGCCCTCTATGATAAAACTGGTACTAAAACATTAAAATTGCTGGTGTGGGTATATGTACAGAACATACTCTTATCTGCATTGAGTTTGCATGTATTCCCCATGCTTGGCTGTTCAGTTTCCTTCCTCAATACAGAAACTTTTACGGCTAATCAAAATTTACCCTAAACTTGGCTCAAAATATGTTTTGACTACTTTAGGAACATTCAATTGTAAGCAGAGATTGATATTATGTAATATGTCAAGTTTATAAAAAAAAAAAAAACATGATATACATGAAATCGCAACAAAGTCTGACATTGGTTTCAGTCCTGACTTTAACTGTAAGTATAAATTCCACTTACTCTCGTATTCTTGCCCCTTTAGAAAGAACAGTGTCTACTGCTCTTCGCAAAATCCGCCATCAGATTAGCGGCTCAAATGTCTCCGGAGAACACGCCACGAGGGTGAATTTAGCTGATGGACTTTTCATACAACGGGACCTTGACTTGACTCCAGGCTTCCTGAAAAGATTCCAGGCGATCTTCCAGCGCCATGTAGCCCAGATCAACTTTACAGACCCATTGCAAGCTAAGGATATCTTGAACCAATGGGTGGAGAACCAAACCGATGGTGAGAAGGCAGTTGAAAACTGAGTCTAGGGTTCTGTATATTTAGGACATTGGATAATGTGACTTACTTAGAGAGTTGTTTCAGCCTATAGGATGTTGCACTCACCATAACAACACCCAGTCAAACTGACTATGTTGTTTTGTACCTGCAAGGAAATGTTCGAAGAATGTCAAACCATGGACCTATTTGTGGTCTTTGTCTGCAGTCTTAAGAGCAAACCTGTGCTTTACCTATTCAGGGCTAAGTAACAGGTTTGGTTTAATTCCCTCCCCAACATGAACGCATTCTTCCTTAGTTCCCCCACTACTGTGTACAGTGAAGGGAGCCAAAGTAAATACCTGGTACAGCCATGTATGGAGGAGCATGCTCCATGTGACACTGGGCCAAACAGTCCTTTCACATAGGGAGTCCTTAGCCCTGTATGAGCTATGACTCCAGCAACTCATAGCTTACCTAGAACTTTTCTTTCGCTCACATAGCCTGAGCAGTGCTGCAAAGGACAGAGGGTAAGCATAAGCTGCATAGGCAAAGTAGAGAGTCACTTTATTGACTTATTTTAAAGGTGCAAGCTTCAGGGTGTCATCCTTATCCTTCACTAATAGGCGTGTTACTGACCTGACACACATGTGCATAAAAGGTGACCCTCAAAGAACAGTAATTAATTAAAGTGTTGGCATAGAGTGACATATATAGCATCAGGTTAGTTTACACTGCGCAAATGTTGGAGAACAAGTAGGGGAAAACCAACCAGACTTCAGCTGCAAACAGGTCCTTGGGTGTAATCTCCTTATACCTTCACTGAAAGGTACACAAGGGACATTTCAATACCTTAGAAAGTAACAGAGGATTCAATGATAACCTTTATGTTTTAGGTTTGCCTAGTTTTTTTTATTTCTTCACACTGACCATTGTCTGCTTATGTTGTAGGAATGATAAAGGATTTATTGGAAAGCAATTCAATTTCACCACTGACCCGACTGATCTTACTCAGCGCTGTCAGTTTCAAGGGAAAATGGGTCCTCCCATTCCCGGAAAAGGCCACCCACAGTAGGCCATTCTACCGTTCCGATGGATCTGTGGTCCAAACCCAAATGATGGCCAATACTGCCAAGTACAACTGTAGTAAGTATTGACCAACGGGATATTTCCATTGAAATGCATTACAGTAGATATTACCAGACAGGGACTCATTTAACAGTATAATAAATTCTCTTGTCCCTTAGGTGAATTTGAAACTCCAGATGGAGAGTATTATGATGTCATCGAGCTGCCATATGAAGGAGGAGACCTCAGCATGTTGATAGCTGCGCCTTATGAGAAACATGTACCACTGTCCGCCATCACGAACATCTTGACTCCAGAGCTCATCAACCAATGGAAAGCCAATATGCAGAAATTAACCCGTCTCTTAGTTTTGCCAAAGTAAGCATTATCCCATGTCTTTTCACAGTCTGATCCAAAGAAATCTTTACTTAAAACCAGGGCTTTTTTTCTCAAACAGTAGGTGCTGGAACTTAACCAGGGCCCCACAAAACCCCTCCCCCTACACACACCCTCCAAATCACATCAAATAGTGGGTGTGTTAATAGTAGGAGGGTCTTAAAGGGGCATTAAATACCAGGATTGCATTACATACAGAGCTGTCACTTGTAAACACAGAAACCAGACTTCTGTGTTTACAATTGATTGTGGTGAGCAGGCACCAAAGGGTCTGAGCCAGAGGTGGTGGAACTGAGTTCCACCAAGTTCCCCCTGAAAAAAAGCCCTGCTTAAAACTGATATTTGGTGCAGTAGAGCTCAAACACAAAGTATGAATTTTAAAAGGGTCCCAGAAGGGTCACAATAGGGGGCTGTCCTAAATCTCAACATGGCCATGCCATGCTGAAATTTTTTAGCCATTCTACTTGTGCCACCGTAGTAAGCTTTGCTTGGGACTGCATTCAGGACACACTGGGGAAAACAACCACATTCTCTTCCACCTACAGCTGAGGAATCTATTTTGTTTGGAAATGTTCTTTAAAAATTGAACTCTACTAAGCTTAATTTCCATAAAAACTGAACCTAGTGCAGTCTTGGGGGAAAATAACCCAACACTTTTTGGGGCCTCAAACAGTCATATACAGGAAGAACTGAAGGTCACTTTACCCAAAAATAACATTTTAGTCCAACTGGGAAAGCAGGAGCCCCTTAAAATGTCCAAAGCAGGTGTTTAGACTTGGTCCTCAAGAGATAGAAGAAACTGTATGGAAGTTCAACTCTACAGCATCCAATAAACAATGAAACATCAATGTCCCTTTAGTTAATTATAGTCATTGTAGGAGATGGCCACAGATGTAACCCACGTCCACTGATGTCCAATACACCACGGGGCTGTTTTACTAAAACTAGAGAGTGCAAAATCTGGTGCAGCTGTGCATGGTAACCACTGAACTTCTACTGTAACTTCAGCTTGTTCAATTAAACTTTGACAAAAAAATTTGAAGCTGATTGGTTTTATGCAGAGCTGCACCAGATTTTGCACTCTCCAGTTTTAGAAAATGAACCTCAACGGGTGTCTGGACTGGGAGACCAACTAAGCTCCATATTAACACCCCTCTCACTTTAAAAAAAAAATGAAACAAGATTGTTAGTAGGCTGTATGTGGGGATCAATTCAACTCTGCTATTCAAAATGAGTTTAGACTAGAGATCTTGAAAGTAAACCTATACTGAGAGACCACGGAGGGGTCACTGCAGATGTTTCCTTTGGTAAATTCTAATTACCTGCTTATAGGTAGATCATAAGTTTTTAAGTTCACCCTAACATTTTAATTTGCATGCTTGATCTGTGTCTATAAGTGCTGAAGCCAGAGGTAGCCTGCAATTAGCATTTAAGTATGGTAGATCTGTGATAGTAGCCTTGTATTTTTCTTCAGCTCCTTCTGAACACGATATTAATAATCTCTCTTGTCCTCAGGTTTTCTCTGGTCAGTGAGGTCAATCTGAAGACTCCTCTTGAGCGTCTCGGCATTGAAGACATGTTCTCAGAGGAAAAAGCCGACTTCAGCCGCTTGTCAAGTAAGTAACTGGAAAAATTAATTAATGGGGAAGAGCATAGCAGAGCTAGCTTCTTAGCAGGGTTGGGTTAGGAATTTGCTTCATTTTCTAATATAACAATCTATTTTTTTTCCACTAAAGGTGAAAGGCCACTGTATGTGTCAGAAGCATTCCAGAAAATCAAAGTTGAAGTGACAGAAAGTGGAACAAGAGCTTCAGCTGCTACAGGTAAGAGGTCAAGTCTTTACTAGTATCAAATGAGGCCATGGACTTCATTAGAGTTACCAGCTAGTAGGAGGGCTTATCTGAATATAAAGTGAATGGAATGTTTAGGCAGGCTCTCATAGCAAGATTTTAAGGAAATTGTACATTCCAATTGAGGGTTGTGTGGCCACCTTCATCTCATCAGAGTTTTTAAAATGGTCCTGAATTTCAGGATATGAGAATGCAGTCTTACTGTTCCCAGCGCTGCCTCTGTATGCCAAGAGAGGGAAATTGCAGAGATTCATGCAAAATACTTTAAATACATAAAGCATACTGAAATTTAACAAGATATATGGTGGTAGAGTGCTGCAACCTTGGATAGGTAGATATCAAAGTGAGTATCCAACTTTTATAAGCAACTCTCAACTATGGTGCCCTACAATAGTGTTTCTGAACCTTGTTGAGGCCAGTGTCCAGTAAATACTCACTTCCAAACCTTTCATGCCCCAACAATAAAAAAATGTTTAGGAATACAAAATATGTACTGAAATTCTGTAAGGCCCTGGATGGGGCTGGGTGTCACTATGAGGGCATAGAAGGTCTACAGGGTGTTAGGAGATTCTGAAGACTTGGTGGCCCTGCAGGGGGTGAGGTTTCTGGAGAAAGCTGGGCGCAGCTGTGAGGCATGGACAGGCTTGGGGTCTCTCCAGGAGGCTGGGGGTTTTGTGGGAGACTGGAAAGCACTGCGGGGGGCTTGGGCACACTGTGGGACACTGTTGGGGGTACTATGAGGGGCTGGAGGCTCTGTGGGAGGGGGGTGCTATGGGAAGTTGGCAGGAAGTGTGGGGACTCTTTGGGGCCTGGGAGCACTGTGGGACACTGTTGGGGACACTATGAGGGGCTGGAGGCTCTGTGGGGACTGGGGGCAGCATGAGAAGTTGGCAGGCAATGTGGGGACTCTTAGGGGCCTAAGGGCACTGTGAGCAATTGAAGAGCACTGTAGGCCACTATGGTTGAGTGGCACTTTGGGAGTCAGGAGGCACTGTGGGAGGTTAGAGGATCTGCAGATAGCTGGAGGCAGCAACACTAGCGTGCCACGACCCTTTAGTTGAGAACCACTGTTCTAGATGGTCCTGAAGTATTCCAAAGTACAATAAAAATGAGAGCTCCACAAAAACTTGAATAAGTCCAATTAAATATTATTTTTCACAACAAGAGGTAAAAAAGCTGACACGTTTTGTGATCTCATAACACCCTTCTTCAGGACTTTAATGCTGACTGTAAATTTTAGATGATACTGGACAATAGTTGCAAAGTTAACAGATCAATGGGACTAAGTAAATATAGATCCCCAGTGCAGAATAAAAAGCATCGGGATTAGAGAAGTTATATATAAAGTTGAATAAAGGCCTTTACAAACTAGCATATGAAACAAAACTCATCAATATATTTGCCCTAGTAGGGCTGTGCAGATATGGTTACCAATATGTCAATGTTTCCACAGCTGTGATTCTGCTGGCTCGTATGGCTCCTCTTGAAGTTATCATGGACCATCCTTTCTTGTTCCTCATCCGACACAACCCAACAGGTGAGGCATGCTCTCATTTCCATACTAGTGTAAGCTGTATGCCCTAAGACTACAGCAGTCCTTTCATTTAAAGTGGTTGTAAAGGCTGAAGGTTGTTGACCTTACTGCATTCTATGCATGAAGGTAAGAAACCTTCAGTGTGCAGCTCTCCCTTCAGTTCCCCTAATACTTACCTGAGCCCCATCTCGATCCAGTGCTGTGCACGAGAGCTGAGGCTCTCCTGGGTCTCTGCCTCCCCATTGTCATAGTCGCAGCAGTGGGAGCCATTGGCAGTGCAGTGATGAGGGAGTGGGGGGGCAGGACTGAACCACACTCTGTGTGTCCCATAGACATACAGGGAGTGAGCAAGCTGCATGCTTTGGGGGCAAGAGGGAGGGACCAGAAGCATCCGAAAATTCCAAATAATAACTAACTAATAATAACTAATAAACTATTAAATTATAGGTATTGGAATTTCCTTTCAAATTTGGCTGTTGTCAAATGTAACAAATACGAATTTAGCCCAAGTTACGAATTGTCCGAAATAACGAATGCCGCATCTAAACAAATGGAACGGAACTAATTAATAATAATAAATAATAATAAAATGTTTTTATTATTAATAATTAGTTATGTTCTATTCGTTTAGATACAGCATTCATAATTTTGGATGATTCGCAACTTCAGATAAATTTGTATTCATTACGTTCACTAACTTTGAAAGGAAATTCCAATACCTATAATTTAATAGTGAGTTATTATTAGTTAGTTATTATTTCAGATATTTTTGGGTTTTCAAATTTTCGTTCTTATCTTCGGGTTTTAGTTCTTTTGAATTTTCGTTCTTATTTTTGGATTTTCGAATTTTGACTTTCTGAACTTTGGAATTTCCGATCTTCCGAATTTCCAAATTTATGAATTTACGAATATTCAGGAAAATTTGTTAAACAAGTTTTTATTCATTCGGATATTTCCAAATGAACGAATTTGTCGAAATTCGTTAAACAACGAATATGGAACGAAACGAATTGCAAATGTCTACTGATTTTTATCTGCTGCCGCTAAGTAAAACTTACAGGTCTTGTCCCTCCCTTGGCTGGGCAATGAAAGGCAAAGCAGCAAACTGATCAGGTCTTCTCTCTGCTCTCTCCTCCTATAACATTCTTCTTTCCTGCTGTACAGGGGGTTACAAGAGGCTGATACCAAGCCAAATGCTTGCATTAAATAAATAAAATAAAATTATGATTCAATAATTATTAATATAGAGCTGCATTAATTTCCGTCTTTTATATCTGCCCGGAGATCAGCTTTGAAGGGTCATTTCTCATAAGTCGACTGTTGTAGGTGGAGTTGATTAGAGATTTTGGCAGCTTCGGTGGTGAGAGCTTCAAGTGTTCCAAGTTAGCTTTGGGGGTTTTCCAGTCATTGTCCAAAAAATGCAAAATAAATGGAAAAAGTCCCCCCCAAGGAGTGTAGGACCCTCTTGCAATGGCCCTAGCAGAAGCACAGAGCTGAAACTGACATTCATAGCTCACTACAAGAGAAAAAAAAAAATGTATTCATTTATTTTTAATTTATTAATTGTATATTTATTTTTTATTATAAAATCATTTTAGTAATAGAGTGGATGTAAAATATGCATTGTACTTTACCACATTGAGATACAATGTCTCTTATTCTTTCTTTTAGGTACACTGCTGTTCATAGGACAAGTCATGGAGCCATGAGTCTAGCGCCATCTAGTGATAATATTCGGTGCCTCACCTCCATCACCTTTTGACCAGCAATAGTGAAAAGTCGCTACGGCTGAGAGAAGCTTTGATTCTAGAGGAGCTTGAAGGACTACTAAGGGGGGGGAAATGGGGAGCCACGGGTAGTGTGAATGCAGTATGAGCGCGCTGTATGGAGTGTGTGAGCGGGTCATCGTGAGTTATTAAAAAAAAAAAGATTATATTTGTTAATGAGATTTATATTGCTGAGTATGACATTTTTATACTGTTTGTATATTTAATAAATCTATTTATTTATATTTTACCCCAGCCTTGTATGTAACGTGTATTATCATCAATGGAAGGAAAAAAAAAAAGTATTGATAAACATTTGCATGACCGTGAAAGTTATAAACTCAACATTGTGACCTCATAGGGGTTCACACTAATGCCGCGTACACACGGTCGGAATTTCCGACAACAAATGTTCGATGTGAGCTTGTTGTCGGAAATTCCGACCGTGTGTAGGCTCCATCGGACACTTGCTGTCGGAATTTCCGACAACAAAAACTTGAGATTTGGATCTCAAATTTTCCGACAACAAAATCCGTTGTCGGAAATTCTGATCGTGTGCACACAATTCTGACGCGCCAAATTCCATACATGCTCAGAATCAAGCAGAAGAGCCACACTGGCTATTGGACTTCATTTTTCTTGGCTCGTCGTACGTGTTGTACGTCACCGCGTTCTTGACGTTCGGAATTTCCGACAACAGTTGTGTGGACCGTGTGTATGCAAGAAAAGTTTGAGCCAACATCCGTAAAAAAAACACATGGATTTTGTTGTCGGAATGTCCGATCGTGTGTACGGGGCATAAGCGTGCTGCTGTAACATATGTGAATAGGCCTTTAACCCTTTCGCTGCCAGGGTAGTTGTTTTGCATTTTTTTGTAAACATGTTTAACCATTTCAATGCAGGGCACTTATACACCTTCCTGCCCAGGCCAATTTTCAGCTTTCAGCGCTCTCACATTTTGAATGACAATTACGCTGTACCCCAACAGACTTTTTATAATTTTTTCCCCACAAATAGCGCTTTCTTTTGGTGGTATTTGATCACCTCTGGGGTTTTTATTTTTTGCGCTACAAATTAAAAGGATTTTGAAAAAAAATTTGTTTCTGTTAGAAAACATTGTAAATAAGTATGTTTTCTCCTTCACTGATGGGCACTGATGAGGCTGCATTGATTGGCACTGATGAGGCAATACTGATTGGTACTCATGAGGTGGCACTTATATGCGGCACTGATAAGCACTCATAGGCGACACTGATGGGCACTGATAGGTGGCACTGGAGGGCACTTATAGGCAGCACTGGTGGGCAGCACTGATCAGATGCGCTGGCATGCATCACTGATGGGCACAGTGTGCCATCCCTAATGGGCAATGATTGCCATCCCTGGTGGGCTCTAGTGGGCTTACCTGGTGGTCATGGGTGGGCATCCCTGGTGGCCATGGGTGGGCATCCCTGGTGGTCCCTGGTGGGCATCCTTGGGGGGGCTGCACTGATAATCAATCGGCTCTCCTCTACTGGCGTCTGTCAAGGTGAGCAGAGGAAAAGCCAATATGTGGCTTTTCCGGTTTACACTGTGATCAGCCGTGATTGGACACAGCTGATCACGTGGTAAAGCACCTCCGTCTGAGGCTTTTTACCTAGATCGGAGATGCGGTGTGTCAGACTGACACACCACACCACCGATCTCTGCTCTGCGCGAACCCCCGGGTGTGCTCTGGCTTGTTATCCTGCTGGACATCATACAATGCCCAGTCAGGATAACTGAACCACCGCCATGATTCTGCTATAGGCCGGGTGGGAAGTGGTTAAAAAAAATAAGATGCAGAGCTCACTTGTCACCAAGATGCAGTGCTCACTTGTCACCAAGATGCAGAGCTCACTTGTCACCAGAGATGCAGAGCTCACTTGTCACCAGAAATGCAGAGTTCACTTGTCACCAGAAATGCAGAGCTCACTTGTCACCAGAGATGCAGAGTTCACTTGTCACCAGAGATGCAGAGTTCACTTGTCACCAGAGATGCAGAGTTCACTTGTCACCAGAAATGCAGAGTTCACTTGTCACCAGAGATGCAGAGCTCACTTGTCACCAAAGATGCAGAGCTCACTTGTCACCAGAGATGCAGAGCTCACTTGTCACCAAAGATGCAGAGCTCACTTGTCACCAGAGATGCAGAGCTCACTTGTCACCAGAGATGCAGAGCTCACTTGTCAGCAAGATGCAGTTTGCTACTTGCCACCAGAGATGCAGCTTGCCATTAGATTCTGAGACCTCCATACTGCTGTACCACCAGAGCCGCCGCTAGAGGTCCGGGATCGGCACTGGTGATATTGTCTCCACTGCCATTTTTGCAAAGAGCAGCTCTCATGGAGGCTAAGGGGGAACAGACAAGAGGCGGTGCCCGGGTGCAAATGAAAGTGGCTGCCAATAGATATGGAGCTGCCGCCAACCCCCCCACCCACCCCGCGGCCTGGCCCACAACCCGGGCTCCACCTCTTGTTTCTTGCCCACCTCAGCCTCAAGGAGAGCTGCTCTTCACAAAAATGGCGGCAACCCCTGATCTCTAGCGGCGGCAATGGGCAATTTATCATGGAACACTGGGAAAAAGCCAATTTCCCGTGAATTTTCCCGGGACATGGTAAGACTGGGATTTAGGTCTGAATACTGTGAATGTCCTGGGAAAATCGGGACTGTTGGCAAGTATGCATGGTTGAGAGCAGTCTGGGATGGATGTAGAGTCAGTCTAGGAGGACTGTGGAGTCTTAGCCGGGAGAGCTAGAGAAAGGGGCAGCTGCAGTTAGGTGGGCTGGCAGTGCATGAAGTGGTGGTGCTGGGATCAGTAGCCAGAGGGGAAGAGAACAGCTGGGCACTGGGACTTTGCTACACAAACAAGGGGCCCACAGTCCCTGCCTGCTATTTGTCTGACTGAGACTTTGTCAGATCATCCAAACAGTGCCAGCTGATCCTGGGAGTTGTAGTTCTACAATCAAGCTGTGTGAAGGAGGCAGAGGAGAAGTGTATATACGGACCGTATATAGTTGTGCCTCTGAAGAGTTCTACTGCTTTGATCAAGTGGGCATCCCATAATATCCCAACCCCTATCCGAGTTTATTCCCCCAATAAAATAAAAAAATAAAGCACTGGACTGTTCTTCTAACTCAAGTGTGCTGTGAAGATGCGGTATGCCTGGCTGTGTAGAGTGGGGGATCCCTTTACACTTGCGGCTCCTTAGAGGGTGCGCTACACAGACAAATGGTCCACATGTGTCAAAGAGGCCATAGGAAAGAAAAAATATTGAGAAAATGGCAGTTGGCAAATGTCATAGGAAAAAGAAAGGATTGATAAAATGACAGTTGGCAAATGTAATAAGAAAGAAAAAGGATTGATAAAATGACAGCTGGAAAAAGTAATAAAAAAAAGAAAAAGTATTGAGAAAATGACAGTTGGAGAAAGTAATAAAAAGAGAAAGGATTGAGAAAATGACAGTTGGCAAATGTAATAAGAAGTAGAAAGTATTGAGAAAATGACAGTTGGAAAATGTAATAAAAAAAGAGAAAGTATTGAGAAAATGACAGTTGAGGAAGGGTGGATTCTAGGTACTGAGTGGATAATGGCAGGAAAAAAAAGTGCAAAGTGCAGTGCCCATAGCAAATACCTGCAGAACAATTTTTCTGGTCTAGTATCACTGGGAAATTCTTAATAGCAATTATTGTATCTAGTGTTTTGGACAGCATTAGAATTTTGGTGAACTTTGGATTTAGTAAACAAGTCCCATTCATTGTTGTGGGTGATAACACACCGATATAGCTATCAACTTTTCCCCTTTTTCAGGCAAAGCTTCTGCTTAACCCTTAGGCCTCATGCCCACAGGCGTTTTTACAGCCGTTTTTAGGAACGTTTTTTAAAGCTTAAAAATGCCTCTCCATGTTATTCTATTGCCTCATTCCCACACATACACATTAGGGAGCTGTAAGTGGCTAGACATTTTTAAGCTAAAAAAAAAACCAGGACCAGTGCGTTCTGAGGCTCCAGCACTAAAGCTGTAAAAGTGCCAGACGCCGGTAACAGCTTTTAAACGTGGTTTAACACTGTATACAGAGTGTTAAGCCTCATCAGGCTTTTCTCTGCCTCTATTCGAAATCAGTGGTTCCCTATGGGAGCCCATTGATTTGAATAGAAGTCGCACCTGAACTTGGATCATGATGATCCGACTTGCGGTGTGACTTGTGTGCTGAGGATCTTGAAGGGGAACCCCCCCGCCAAAATGAAAAAAAAAACTGGCATGGGGTTCCCCCCAAGATCCATACCAGACCCTTATCCAAGCCCGCAGCCTGGGAGGTCAGGAAAGGGGGTGAGACGAGCGAGCCCCCTCCCCGACGATACCAGGCAACATGCCCTCAACATAGGGAAGTGGGTGCTTTGGGGCAGGGTGGCCCTGCGCCCCCACCCAAAAGCACCTTGTCCCCGTGTTGATGAGGACAAGGGCCTCTTCCCGACAACCCTGGCCGGTGGTTGTCGGGATCTACAGAAGGAGGGCTTATCGGAATCTGGAAGTCCCCTTGAACAAGGGAGCCCCCAGATCCCCGCCCCCCACCCTATGTGAATGAGTATGAAGTACATTGTACCCCTACCTTTTCACCCAAAAAAGTGTCAAGAATAAACACGGGTCGTCTCTCTGTTCTTCTTCCAATGTTGACTTGACGCCATCTCCCGGTGTAATGCTGAGTCCGCCGTGTGCCATGACTTATAATGGCATGGGGCCACCCGCTGACGTCGCCCAGGGGCCCCGCCCCCTTGTGACATCACCACCCAGGGCATGATGGGGCCCTTGTCCTCATCAACATGGGGACAAGGTCTATTGGGGTGGGGGAGTCAGGGCCCCCCTCCCCCAAAGCACCCGTCCCCCATGTTGAGGGAATGTGGCCTGGTACGATCCAGGAGGGGGGGGCGCTCACTCATCCCCCCCACCTTTCCTGATCTGCCAGGCTGTGTGCTCGGATAAGGATCTGGTATGGATCTTGGGGGGGACCCAAAAAAATGGCGTACCAGACTGAAGGGTCTGGTATCATCATGGGGGGGGGGCCCATGCCAATTTTTTTTCTTTCATTTTGGCAGGGGGTTCCCCTTCAAGATCCTCAGCACACAAGTCGCACTGCAAGTCGGATCATCATGATCCAATTTCTGATGCAACTTCTTTTCAAATCAATGGGCTCCCATAGGGAACCACTGCTTTTGAATAGAGGCAGAGAAACGCTGCTAAAAGCTAGCGCGGCTAAACGCGCATTGACGCCAATGCAAAACGCTGATAAAATTGCATTTTTGACGCCGCTTTTTTTCTGGCGCCGGTACTAGCTTTACAGCTCGTGGGCATAAGGCCTTAGAATGCCAAGGATGTGTAAGGCCTCATTCACACAGGGCACACTAAGGCCCCTTTCACACAAGCTGTCTGATCAAGTCCACCTGTCAGTTTTTCAGGCGGACTATATCTGACCTTACAATCACCTCTATGGAGCGATGGATGTCAGTGGTGACATGTCCGCTGACACCCACTGTATCTGATCTGATCCTGTCTGCCACATCCAGTTTTCACCCGATTTCCCCATTGGGGGGGGGGGGGGGCTGTGTCCGTGTCCGCTCTGCACAGTGAGCGGACACTGACCTGTCATCCGCCTGCACTAAACCTTTCATCTGATTTCTAAATTGCTGCATTTGTAAATTCCAAAAGCCAATATAAAGGAATAGTAGTGGTGAAAAAAGCACTTGTGGATTTAAATAATCTTGTTTTTTTTGTACAATTCTCCTTTAAGAGGGTGTGGCCAGGGGTGTGTCCTATTCCTGCATACTTTTGCTGATAGGTGTCCCTCATTACCATCTCAAAAAGTTGGGAGGTATGATAAACACCCAAAATGCTTGGCGGATGCAGCCCTCCTCAGATATGGGAATCCAATATGAAACTACAAAAGAACAGACTGGAAGGCGCAAGCACCTAGTGCATTACCAAAAATGTTTTGGAAAAAGTATAAAACTGATAAAAATGGAGACTCACAAAAGTACAACATGTAAGAGCGTGTAAACCAGAAGATGCCATACAGTGCAGGATATGTTTACTCCAACAACACCCCACTTTAGTGGCAGGTTAACGCGTTTCGGGGGCACACCCCCTTCCTCAGAGCTAAGCTGACCAGCCCATCCATCTTCAGGTGCTTAGCTTCATGAGCGCTCTACCTGTGGCCCTCCAGCTGTTGCGGAACTACAAGTACCATCATGCATCTGCCTTTGGGGGTCATGCTCGTTTAACTGACAGCCTTGCAATTCCTTAACGGACTTGTAGTTCTGCAAAAGCTGGAGGGCCACAGGTTGAGCACACATTGAGCTGGTCAGCTGACAGGAGGAGAAAACAGAGTGACAGAGCAATAAGCTCATCACTGTGCTGCTTCTCCTTTCACCGGCCAGTCACAGGTTGGGGGGGCACATCCGGGATGACATGGCTCAGAGGAAGTGGACTGAAAGATTCCCGGCCATCAGACTGAGGACATCTAGAGAGAGGAAAAAGTATTGTGGGGGAAATCTCTAATATTGCATATTTGGGACGGGAGGCCCGGGAAGAGCGACGGAAGGCGACGGGAGGAGGGGGGGGAAGTCCCCTCTCGCTCCTCCGGTATAACAGACGAGCGGCTTTTAGCCGCATCGGTTGTTATCCCTGAAGAGCCGACCGCCCGCTCTAAAAAATGGTACCGGGGTGATGCCTGCAGCTGCATATCACCCCGGTTTAACCCCTTCAAGCCGAGGCCGCATATGTGCGTACGGTCGGGGCTAAGGGGAAAAGGAATAAAAGTGATTCAAAAAATTATTTTTTAAGGGACAGTGTAAAAATAAAAAGTAAAATAAATAAGAAAAAATAAATAAATTTAAAGCGCCCCATCCTGCCGTGTTAGCGCGCAGAAGTGTTCAAACCACACATATGAGGTATGGCCGCGATCGTTAGAGCGAGAGTAATAATTCTAGCCCTAGACCTCCTCTAACTCAAAACTAGTAAACTGTAGAAGTGTTTACATTTTGCCCATGGAGATTTTTAAGTGTCAAAGTTTGTCGCCATTCCATGAGCGGGCGCAACTGTGAAGCGTGACAATGTTGGATATCAATTTACTCATAACATTAATTTACTTGTAACAATTATATCAATTTACTTGTAACATTATCAATTATCATTATCAATTATTATCAATTTACTCGTAACATTATCTTTCACAATAAAAAAAAAATGGGGTTAACTTTACTGTTTTCTTATTTTTTTAATTCAAAAAAGTGTATTTTTTCCCAAAAAATTGCGTTTGTAAAACCGCTGCGCAAATACAGTGTGACATAAAGTATTGCAACGACCGCCATTTTATTCTTTAGGGTGTCTAAAAATATATATATATATATAATGTTTGGGGGTTCTAAGTAATTTTCTAGCAAAAAAAAAACTGATTTTAACTTGTAAACACTAAGTGTAAAAAATAGCCTCGGTCCTTAAAGTGGTGTTCCGGCCGAAATTATACTTTTTAAATAAAAATACCCCTATAATACACAAGCTTAATGTATTCTAGTAAAGTTAAGTCTGTAAACTAAGGTCTGTTTTGTTAGTTTATAGCAGTAGTTTGTTATTTTATAAACTTACAGCAGGCCGTGGCCATCTTAAGTGTGGGCATCTGAAGCCAGACTGTATTTCTTCCTGGATCTCATCCTTGCAGATCTCGCACATGCTCAGTGCAGCACAAGCAGTGTAATAGGTTTCAGGTCAGGTTTCCATAGCAACGGCAGTTTCAGAGGAAGTTGCCGCCCCTTCCCAGAAGGCATTGCAAACAGGAAATGATGCGATGGGCCGCGGCCAGGGAGGAGGAAGTGAAAAATGAATACAGCAGATATACAGTAGGTGCTGAGAAAAAAATAAAAAAATATCCAATTTGTTTACAGTGCACAGTTTAGTGAGGGATGCCGAAGAGTTGTAAAAGTGGGTGGAACTCCACTTTAAGTGGTTAAAACGTTACCTATGGAGATTTTTAAGTATCATAGTTTGTCACCATTCCACAAGCGTGGGCAATTTTAAAGTGCGACATGTTAGGTATCTATTTACTCGGTGTAACATCTTTTTTCATATTATACAAAAAAATGGGGTATATATTGTGTTTTTTTTTTTTTTTTAATTTATTAAAATTTATTTTTTCCCCAAAAAAATGACACTTGAAAAACTGCTGCGCAAATACCATTTGACATAGAAAATTGCAACGATCGCCATTTTATTCCCTAGGTTCTCTTCTAAAAAGAATGTATAACGTTTGGGGGTTATAAGAAATTTTCTAACACATAAATACTATTTTTGGTTGCAGTTCTACTTCACAGCGTTGAACCACATTATGCATTCTCAAAAGAAATAGCCTGCCTCAAAAAAATGTGGCTGCCTTGGTATTTTCTTAGCTCGTTTGCTTTCCAGGGGGCCTGTGTTTACCCACCAACAAGATGGCGCCCTCCATTCCCTATCTTCACATGGAGGGGCGTGCACTTAGTGCAGTGACGTGTCCCTTCAGCTAAAACCCCGCCTGCACTCTACCAGGTAGGAAAGAAGTGCCAGTCGTTGTCATAGTTACAAACACGCATTTGTACTGTAGGAAGTTTGGCCCTCACAGGCTCCGTGTTGAACACTTGGCACCTGCGCGCTTTAGCGAGCCGAGGCCGACTGGCCGTGCCCGGCGCCTGCGCAGAGCGGAAATGGGGGAGCTGCGCGCGTGCGTGGTAAGCGGAGTGGAGGACGGGCGCATGCGCAGCTCTTCCTTCCAGCCCTCCTCTCTCCTCCTTGCGGGGTGAGGCTGGGGGAGGAGGTGCCGGGTCCGGACACTGCAACCACGAGAGCCCGGGGACCGAGGCCCGAGAGCAGGCCTTCAGACGGGGAGAGGCGGCTCAGGGAACGGGCAGCAAGATGGTGAGAGTGGGAGGGAGAGGAGCCCTGTGTGTGTAGGAGGGGGAAGGGGTGCAGGTGAGGGGGGTTACCTGTATACCTGGAGAGGTGACGTCATGTCTGCCTGTCACATGTCAGGGGGGGGGGGAGGAATGTGATCATACAGGACTGAGAGGAGAGAATAGACCCTCTATGGGGGAGGGGAGGGGGCTCTACAATGTCTGATTACAGCACTGAGGACCTGGATGTATTCTACACCAGGGGGGGCAACCTGGGATCATAGAGATAGATAGATATACATATATATTCATATTCCACCACATTGTGGGACGCTATGTGTATTATAGATCCTTTCTCTTTATTATTTAACTTTTTTTCAGTTATATAGTCTTCAATATATAACTGAAACAATAAATAGCATAATAATAAATAAATATATATATATATATATATATATATATATATATATATATATATATATATATATTATTTTTTTATATAGTCCACCATACTATACAAGATGAGAGTATATTTGGTGTTTATACAAATTATTATTATTGCTATAAATGTTTAGAGATTCATTTTATTTAGTCATTGAGTCTTCTATTCTATAGAATAGAAGACTCAATGACTAAATAAAATGAATCTCTAAACATTTATAGCAATAATAATAATTTGTATAAACACCAAATATACTCTCATCTTGTATAGTATGGTGAACTATATAAAAACGTAAAAAAAATAAAATATATATATAATTATGATAGCACGCCATGCTGTATGAGAGAATATTGAGTTCTTGCGCAAAACACCATTTTTTTTTTTTTTTTTTTTATTAAGTAATATATTTAAATGTTTTATTATTTAGTTATTGAGGTGTCTATGCTGTATGAGAGTATATTGATTTTTTTTTTTTTTTATACAAAACCACCTTAGTATATTTTTATTTAAATATGTTATTATTTAGGCATCTAATTCTCTGTGCTGTGTAAATGTGTGTTGTTATAAAAAAAAAATATATATATATAATTTTTTTTTTTTTTTTCAGTGATATAGTTCACCATGCTATACAAATTGAGAGCATATTGGGATTGTATACAAATTTATTTATTTCAGGTACTTATGTAGCGCCATCAATTTACGCAGCGCTTTACATATACATCGTACATTCACATCAGTCCCTACCCTCAAGGAGCTTACAATCTAAGGTCTTTTTTTTTTTTTTTTTTTTTTTTTTTTTTTTTTTTACAAAGGTGAACTTCTCTCTTTTAGGCTCGGTTCACACTGGGGCGACTTGGGATCCGACTTGTACGCCCTCAAGTCGCCCCAGAAATAGTTTGAATGGGAGTGAACGCTAGCGTCTTAATAGACGCTACTGAAGTCGCTCCGACTTCAGAGCGTACTCCCTGTACTACTTGGATCCGACTTGGTAGGCGACCTGTACCATAGAAATCAATGGAAGTCGCCTCCAAGTCGGATCTCTCTGTAAAGTCAAGCGACTTTGCAGGGAAAACCCCTCCCTCCCCCCCTCCCTCCCAGAGAGCTGATTGCCCCGTGATTGGCCACAGGCGAAGTCGCCTGTCATGGAGGCGACTTCAAGTCGCCTCGTAATTTGCCGAAGTCGCGCTGAAGTCGCGCTGAAGCCGCGTTGAAGTCGCGGTACAAAGTTGCGCTAAAGTCGTGTTGCCCATGTGTGAACCGACCCTTAATCCCTCTTGTTAAAGGAGAAGTACAGCCCATTTGGCTGTACTTCTATGGATCACAGGCATGCAGATCGTTCCACACTTCTGCGCCCCCCCTTTTTTTTAGGTGACAGCGGGCTTATGTAACAGAGCCGGTCCAGGGTGGGGCAAGGTCATGACAATAAAGTCGGGATCCGTCACGTCCGGGCCTCCGAGAGTCGTAGAGATTGCCGGGGGGACCATCCATCCCTTGAAAATCTCTGTGCCACCCGGCGCCGGCGGATTCCTTCTCCGGGTCCACGATCGCATGGGAGGGCGGCGGCGCCGGTAAGAATGATGAAGCGGCTGAATAGCCGCTATGATTGTTCTTATGATATAGGGATTCGCCGGCGGAACAAAATGTTATCTGGATGATGCCAGGAATCGCCACTGAAAGCCCAGGACTTCATATGACGGCCTGCGGTATGGAAGTGGTTAAAGGGTAAGTTCACCTTTACAGAAAAATCTGTCGGGTGAATTTACACAGGACCCCCCTCCCCCAGTCCCGCTGACCTGCACGGCGGCGATCGCCCGTTCTGAGCCCCGGTATAGCCGCCTCACGGCTCCGGCGCTTAGAAATCCTCTCAGCTTTCTCTCTTCTTCTTCCCCACCGAGAGGACGGGCTACGTGGCTTCTGATTGGTCCGCGCTGCCCACGTGATGGCGCCGACCAATTAGAATGCTCCTAAACGTACCCCCCTGATGGGGTACGTTTAGGAGATTACGCTCCGGGAACTTCTAAGCCCCTGAGCCATGAGGCAGCTATACCGGGGCTCAGAACGGGCAATCGCCGCCGTGCAGGTCAGCAGGACTGGGGGTGTGGGGGGGGGGGAGGGGAGGGGATCCTGTGATTTTTCTGTAAAGGTGAACTTACACTTTAAAGACTAAACCTTTTTTTGACAATTGTTGCTTTCAATTAAAAAATCAGTATTTTGTTTTTGCTAGAAAATTACTTAGAACCCCCAACCATTATATAACATTTTTAGCAGAGACCCTGGAGAATAAAATGGCGGTCGTTTTACATTTTTTTTATGTCGCACTGCATTCGCACAGGGGTCTTTCAAAAGCAATTTTTGGGGAAAAAAATACACTTCAATTAAAAAAAAAAAATCGAAAAGGTAAAGTTGGCCCAATTTTTTTTTTGTATAATGTGAAAGATGATGTTACGCGGTGAGAATCGTGATCTTTATTCTAAGCAGAAAAATCGCGATTCTCGTTTTATCCAGAATGGTGGAGCTCTCTGACAGAATACGGCTTGGGAAGAGATGTAATGTGTTGTACTGTATTCTTTCATTTCCGAGCATGCGCGGTCTCGGTCACACTATTCTTTTTCGGAGGAATACTGTACTGACTAAACGAAAATCTGGTATTGCAGGAGAAAAAAATGTTTGTTCCTAATAATATCGGATGAGCTGTCCTGATCGGCTCTCGAAAACTGTGTACTAATGATCAGCTTATCATACGATCGATCAGAAAGTGGTATTTTTCCTCCTATGTTCTCATCATGTGTACAAGGCAGAAGAGGGGGACTTGGGGCCTCATTCACACCTCCAGTGTTTTGTAGCTTGAAGCTCTTTGAAGAAGGTTCACATCTCTACTACAAGTCACCTGGAGCCAAACGTCTAAAGCTCAAAAAAGTTCTGGGGCATTTTTTTTTTTTTTTGCAGTTTTGCGCTTTTTTTGGCTCGTTTTTTATTCCCATAAAAATGAATGGAAAGCCGACATTTGCGGGTTTTTTTTTTTTGCGCATTTTGTCGCACATTTTTGCAAGGTTTTCTGCTCAGTTGAAAGAATGTAACATAACATTTTTATTTGTGTATTTCTTTTACATTTTATATTATTATTATTATATAAATGTAACCCCTAACCTTACCTCCTAACAAAATAATAATAAATGAATAATAATAAAAAAAAAAAAAAAAGCTGATGGAATAGCTAAAAAAAAAAAAAAAAAAAACCTGGCAACAGATGATAGTTTTCTCTATTTGGCTAATAAAAAAAAAAAAGATCCCAAAGCTCAAAAACGCTGTTTAAAAACGTGCAAATCGCACTTAAAAATGCGACAGGAACGTACAAAAAACACTGGAAAAACGCTCCGATGTGAACGCAGCCTTAGAAAGCATGGGATACGCTTTCAGGAAATCTGCCTGCGCCAGTCTTTATCAATTCCAGGATCTGTTGAGAGGCTTACACAAAACACCAAAGTGTCATTTTATTGTTTACACAAAGCATCATAGTGTGTGTGTGTATAGAGATGGATATAGATATCTTTAGACCCGGTTCACGCAGGGGCGGCTTGTCAGGCGACTTAGCCGCCTGACCAGTCGCATTCCGTTCTGTACTATGGAACCGTTCTAATAGGAGAGACTCAAGTCGCTCCGACTTAGAAAAAGGTTCCTGTACTACTTTTGGGGGTGACTTCAGGTAACTTGCATTGACTTCTATACAGAAGTCATTTTGCAGGTCACCTCTGTGAGTCGTGTGCAGGTCGCCTCTGTGAGTCGTGTGCAGGTTGCCTCTGTGAGTCGTGTGCAGGTTGCCTCTGTGAGTCGTGTGCAGGTTGCCTCTGTGAGTCGTGTGCAGGTTGCCTCTGTGAGTCGTGTGCAGGTTGCCTCTGTGAGTCGTGTGCAGGTTGCCTCTGTGAGTCGTGTGCAGGTTGCCTCTGTGAGTCGTGTGCAGGTTGCCTCTGTGAGTCGTGTGCAGGTTGCCTCTGTGAGTCGTGTGCAGGTCGCCTCTGTGAGTCGTGTGCAGGTCGCCTCTGTGAGTCGTGTGCAGGTCGCCTCTGTGAGTCGTGTGCAGGTCGCCTCTGTGAGTCGTGTGCAAGTCGCCTCTGTAAGTCGTGTGCAAGTCGCCTCTGTGAGTCGTGTGCAAGTCGCCTCTGTGAGTCGTGTGCAAGTCGCCTCTGTGAGTCGTGTGCAAGTCGCCTCTGTGAGTCGTGTGCAGGTCGCCTCTGTGAGTCGTGTGCAGGTCGCCTCTGTGAGTCGTGTGCAGGTCGCCTCTGTGAGTCGTGTGCAGGTCGCCTCTGTGAGTCGTGTGCAGGTCGCCTCTGTGAGTCGTGTGCAAGTCGCCTCTGTGAGTCGTGTGCAGGTCGCCTCTGTGAGTCGTGTGCAAGTCGCCTCTGTAAGTCGTGCTGCCCCTGTGTGAACCGGCTCTAACTAGTGTCCCCATTGGAAAATTTCTTCTCTGTTACTGTTCTGGTAATAAAAAAACAAAAAAAATTTTTGCCCATAGTTCTACTTTGAAGAGTAACTACTGGCAATTTTTTTTTTTTTTTTTCTTTTTAGTTTTGCATAAAGTGGAGAGGGATCATCTGTCAGTTTTTTATTGTTGTGTCCCCCTTTATGGAGATTTGCCCTCCTCTATTTGTCCTGTTTTACTGTTCTCATCAAAAGTGAAAGAAAATCCCAAATTTTGGGACCAGAAAAGGAATAGAGGGGAAATCTTCCAATTGGGGGGGGGGGGACGGGGACAGCAGTTCTGGTAACCCGGGGGTCCCCAAAGGAATTCCCTTTTAATTTGCAGGGATTTCTTTCCACTTCCTGTTTTGGCTATGGGACAGGAAGTGAAGGCAAATCTCTGCAAAGGGACACAAAAAAAAAATTCTGATGGGTTAGCACCATGGATTTCTTTGCAGGGATTTTCTCTCACTTCCTTTTTGGCTATGGGACAGGAAGTCGAGGGAAATCTCCCTTGTGGGACACAGGTGGCAAAAAAAAAAAAACCCTGAATATAACCCTCCCTTACCTGCACCGCGCTGGTACACATTGCCTTTGTGATCTGCTGTTGGTGCCAGTGTAATGTCAATTGCTCCCCAAACATAACGCAGAAGCGGTGCGTTTTGTGGGTATCAAGTCGCATGGTACTCTTATTTGGTGTGGCATGGTACTTTTTTTTTTTTTAAAGTATTGCATGCACTGCTTTTTCTGCGTTCCGGTTAAATTTGCAGCCCATTTAAATGAATGGGCTGCAAAATCACACCACACAGGGATGCACTGGTTTGAACCTGCTTGTTCCTGTGCCTTTCTATTGTGAAACACCCTAAAGCATTTTGTTGCTTTGGGTTAACCACGAATTTGCCTCCTTCCTGACTAGAGCCATTTTTGCGATTCGGCACTGCGTCACTTTAACTGACAATTGCGCGGTCGTGCGACGCTGCACCCAAACAAAATTGATGTCCTTTTTTCCCCACAAATTGAGATTTCGCTTGGTGGTATTTGATCACCTCTGCAGTTTTTCTTTATTGCGCTATAGACAAAAAAAGTGTCAATTTTGAAAAAAAAAGCAATTTTTTTTTTTTACTTTTTGCTATAATAAATATCCCCCAAAAATATATTAAAAAAAAAAAAAAAAAATGTTTTTCCTCAGTTTAGGCCGATCTGTATTCTTCTACATATTTTTAGAAAAAAATCGCAATAAGCGTATATTGATTGGTTTGTGCAAAAGTTATAGCGTCTACAAAATAGGGGATAGTTTTTTGGCATTTTTATTATTTATTTTTTTTATTATTAGTAATGGCGATCTAAGATTTTTTTTTTTGCAACATTATGGCGGACACATCGTACACTTTTGACACTATTTTGAGACCATTGTCATTTATACAGTGATCCGTGCTATAAAAATGCACTGATTACTGTGTAAATGACACTGGCAGGGAAGGGGTTAAACACTAGGGGGCAATCAAGGGGTTAAGTGTGTCCTAGAGAGTGATTCTAACAATGGGGGGGGGTGGGCTACTACTCACATGGCAGCAATCACTGCCATGTGCCAGGGAGCAGTGATCTCTGTCATGTTGCTAGGCAGAACAGGGAAATGCCTTGTTTACATAGGCATCTTCCCATTCTTCCGCTCCGTGACACGATCGCGGGCACCCGGCGGACATCGAGTCTGCGGGACCCGCAGTCACGGAGCATGCGGCGGGTGCGCGTGGCCACAATGCCGTATCTTAAAGGAGATGTACCTGTACGCCCTTTTGCCCACCCGTGCCATTCTGCCGACGTATATCGACATGCGGCGGTCAGGAGAGGGGTTGATGCACTGTATGACAAGCTAATGTGCATTAAAACATAGATGAGTGACGACAGAAAAAAAAAAAGTGGTCCATAGAGTGTGCGACGTGGTGGGGTGTTTTTTTTTTTTTTCTCTGATCTAGCTTTGTTCTAAGACGTGGGATTCGTCTTGTCAAATTAAACGTTTCCCTATGAGAGCCAATTTAACTGATCCGACACAATTCGCTCTGACTTTAGAAAAGGTTCCTGCACTACTTTGGCCTGACTTTGATACGACTTCAATGCCATAGGGCAGGGATGTCAAACTTAATTTTATCTCAGGCCGCATCAGCAGTATGGTTTCCCTCAAAGGGCCTGTTGTGCACTAGGAGTGCGCTATGTACAGGGTTTGGGGGTGCGCGCTATGTACAGGGTTTGGGGGTGCGCGCTATGTACAGGGTTTGGGGGTGCGCGCTATGTACAGGGTTTGGGGGTGCGCGCTATGTACAGGGTTTGGGGGTGCGCGCTATGTACAGGGTTTGGGGGTGCGCGCTATGTACAGGGTTGAGGAGAGCCTGAGGGATCTGTTGAGCTACAAGCCGTCCAAGGCTAAGCTGTTCTTGTACAGTGCCTTGCAAAAATATTCACCCCCCCATTGGCATTTTTCATGTTTGTTGCCTCACAACCTGGAATTAACATGGATTGTTTGAGGATTTGCATCATTTAATTTACAGAACATGCCCACAACTTTGAAGATATGTGTGTTTTTTTTTTTTTTTCATTGTGAAGCAAACAACAAATAGGACAAAATAACAGAAAAAGTCAATGTACATAACTATTCACCCCCTAAAGTCAATATTTTGTAGAGACTCCTTTTGCGGCTATCACAGCTCCAAGTTACTTTGGATAAATCTCTATGAGATTGCCACATCTTACCACTGGGATTTTTGCCCATTTCTCTTTGCAAAACTGCTCCAGCTTCTTCAGGTTGGATGGTTTGCGCTTGTGCACAGCAATCTTTAAGTCCGACCACAGATTTTCTATTGGATTGGGGTCTGGGCTTTGACTAGGCCATTCCAACACATTTACATGTTTCCCCTTAAACCACTCAAGTGTTGCTTTAGCAGTGTGTTTGGGGTCATTGTCCTGCTGGAAGGTGAACCTCCATCCTAGCCTCAAATCACACACAGGTTTTGCTCAAGAATATCCCTGTATTTAGCACCATCCATCTTTCGCTCAACCCTGACCAGTTTCCCAGTCCTGACTGCTAAAAAACATCCCCACAGCATGATGCTGCCACCACCATGTTTCACTGTGTGGATGGTGTTCTTTGGGTGATCTGATGTGTTGGGTTTGCCCCAGACAGAGCGTGTTCTTTGAAGGCCAAAAAGTTCAATTTTAGTCTCATCAGACCAGAGCACCTTCCTCCATACATTTTGGGAGTCTCCCACATGCCTTTTTGCAAACTCAAAACGTGCCATTTTGTTTTTTGCTGAAAGTAATGCCTTTCTTTTGGTCACTCTACCATAAAGCCCAGCTCTATGGAGCGTACGGCTTATTGTCGTCCTATGTACAGATACTCCAGTCTCTGCTGTGGAACTCTGCAGCTCCTCCAGGGTTACCTTAGGTCTCTGTGCTGCCTCTATGATTAATGCCCTCCTTGCCCGGTCCATGAGTTTTGGTGTGCGGCCGTCTCTTGGCAGGTTTGCGGTTGTGCCATGTTCTTTCCATTTGGTTATGATAGATTTGATGGTGCTCCTAGGGATCATCAAAGATTTGGATATTTTTTTATAACCTACCCCTGACTTGTACTTCTCAACAACATTGTCCCTTACTTGTTTGGAGAGTTCCTTGGTCTTCATGGCAGTGTTTAGTTAGTGGTGCCTCTTGCTTAGGTGTTGCAGCCTCTGGGGCCTTTCAAAAAGGTGTGTCTATGTAATGACAGATCATGTGACACTTAGATTGCACACAGGTGGACATCATTTCACTAATTATGTGACTTCTGAAGGTCATTGGTTGCACCAGAGCTTTTTATGGGCTTCATAACAAAGGGGGTGAATACATACACACATGCCAATTATCAGTTTTTTAATTTCTGAAAAATAGTTTTATGTATATATTTTTCTAATTTTGCTTCACCAACTTAGACTATTGTGTTCTGATCCATCACATATACCGTATTTATCGGCGTATAACACACACTTTTTTTCCTTTAAAATCAGGTGAAAATCGTGGGTGCGCAGCCGACATTGACTGAGCCGAGTGTACTGTCTACTCGGCTCCGCTCGCAGTCACTCCCAGTCCCGCCTCCTAGCCTTTACGTCCTGCCATTGGACGGGTGTTATGTTCATCATAGGGGTCGGGCCAAGGGGCAGGACGGGGGCGTGACTGCGAGCGGAGCCGAGTACACAGTTCACTCTATGTCGGCGGCAAGAGCAGCCGAATATCTTGGCGGCCACAGCAAATTTAAAAACCAAACCTGCTGCAATTTTGGGCAAGGCTGCAGATGGTCGCTGTGCAAGGCTGCATTGATGGGCATTTAAAATGTAAGGTTTTTTTCATCCCTTAAACTTCCCTTCTAAACTTGGGGTCTGTGGTATATGCCGATAAAAACGGTAATTCAGATTTAAAAAAAACATTGAACTAAAAGGCTGTAATGTAACAAAATAGGTAAAAAGCCAAGGGGGGTGAATACTTTTGCAAGGCACTGTAAACGCAGAAGTGCCGTGTTCCAGCTGAAAAACTGGATGCAAGGGCCACATGACATGGCCTGGGGGGTGGGGGGGTGCGCTAGGTTCGGCCCCCGGGCCTTGTGTTTGATGTATGCGCCGTAGAGTGTATAAAAAGTCACATTAACTCAGATCGGAAGTTGGGCGAGACACGTACACTCTATAGAGGGATATGCTTTATTCAGATTTCATGTCTGAGGGTTACAATCCCTTTTTAAAGCGGTAGTAAACTGCAGTTAAAAATAAAATAAAAATAAAAAAAACTTTACCTGCAGGGCAATGTCGATATGTGCAAGTATGCATCTCATACTAAGAATTGGCAGGCCTGTAATATAATGAATGTTTTGCTTTTGGGTTGAATACTGCTTTCATGTGTCATTTATCACAGGTTCTCTTTTTAATATTCGCGTGCCAGCAATAAAATAACGGCAAAGCTTTTGTATCCACATAATTCTGCTTGTAGACCATTCAGTGCCTGTTAGTTTCCTTCGAAATCAATGAAAATGCATCAAAACGTTTTGTCAATGGATGTATTAATACAACAGTCAACGTGCGTCATGGCGAACATCAGCACATCGACTGAAAACAAGACAATACAAGTTGGTGTGCGCTGACGTATTTTGATGCTTTTCCCTTTTTTTTTTTTTTTTTTTTTGAATTTCAATAGAAATCCTACCAGTGGGGAAAACTCCTCCTAAGTGTGGATAGGCCCCTCGGTGATTTGGTTGGCAAAGATAACGTTCATGTTCTCCAACCACCAAGGAATTGTCCGATAGACAGAACTCCAATAGACCCGTGAGATTTACTGCAAATTTCCATCCGTCGTCTTAAACCATTGTTTGTAAGGAATTGAAACCAACACCTGAAAGGGATTCTTCAGTATAAGCCGAGTTTTTCAGCACGTTTTTTTCTGCAGCAGAGAATGACATTTTCCGAACCGATTTGGGGCCCCTTGGTGCTTAGAACCCCAAATTTGGTGTGCAAACCCAGTGGAACTAGCACTACAACATATCCAAACCTGGAGTTCCTAGCACCAAGTGGCCCTGAGATACGGGGCCCTAAAGTCTGTTTGGAAAATGTCATTCTCTGCTGCAGAAAAGTGCTTGACATTTTCCGAACCGACTTTGGGGCCCCGTATTTCGGGGCCACTTGGTGCTTAGAACCCCAAATTTGGTGTGCAAACCCAGTGGAACTAGCACTACAACATATCCAAAGCTGGGGTTCCTAGCACCAAGTGGCCCCGAGATACGGGGCCCTAAAATCTGTTTGGAAAATGTCATTCTCTGACATTTGGGGCCCCATATCTCAGGGCCACTTTGAGTTAGGAACCCCACATTTGGATATGTTGTAGTGCTAATTCCACTGGGTTTTCACGCCAGATTTGGGGTCCCTAGCACCAAGTGGCCCCGAGATACGGGGCCCCAAATAGGTCAACTGTGTCCATCTGCAGCTATGTGATTTCTGGACCCTTTGGGTCCAGAGACCCCAAATTTTGGCTGCAGCTAGGGGGCATCTAGGAACCCTTAACTACCGAGTTTGAAGTTCGGGGGACCTATGGCTGCAAATGGGCATTGTTGACCCTCTTTTCTACTTACAGTAGCTGCGCATTTCTCACCCTAGGCTTATACTCGAGTCAATAAGTTTTCCCAGTTTTTTCTGGTAAAATTAGGTGCCTCGGCTTATATTCGGATCGACTTATACTCGAGTATATACGGTAATCCGAAACTCCCCGCTTATAACCAGCCTCTTCCGGACTGCCTATATATACACATATATAATGTCACTACGTTGACGTTCTATACCGTTGTTATAGTAGCCGCTAGCTGCCATAACCTCAGTTTTTTTTTTTTTTTTTTTTTTTTTTTTTTTTTTTTTTTTATACAGCAGGCGAGACGGCATTTGATTTAAAAGTGGTCTCGGCGGCGGATTCGCTGCAGAATCACATTTATAGGCAGCGGGAGAGGTGACCCCCCTCCCGCCGCTTCCCGTTAGTTTCCCAGCTTACCGGAGATGTCGATCCCCTGGAGCAGTTTCTCAACCAGGGTTCCATGGAACTGTAGGGTTCCTCCAGAGGTTGTTAGGGGTTCCTTGAGCAATGAACAATTTCTGCCTCTCAGATAAGTTCCCACTGACACCATTGATCTTTTAAGCTATCTGTAATGGGGGGGGTAAATCTTCCCAGTGACCACAAGTGTAAGGAGCATTCTTTCCACCGACCATCACACTAATGTATCACAAGTTGAAGATATAGTTTTTTTTAACAGGGGTTCCTGGAGACTGAAAAGTTATTTCAAGGGTTCCTCTGTGTTGAAAAGGTTGACAAAGGCTGCCCTGGAGTGATGGGCAGGAAGTCAGATGAGGGCAAGATGGCCCCCACTCGACTCTATGCCCTTGGAGGACCAGAGCGACTTCCAACATCACTTCTGCCTAATGGCCTTAAAGTGAACCTTCAGACATTTTTTTCAACTTTCCATCTATTACATCTTCTGCCCTTGTTTTACCTTTTGGATAGTACATTTTTTTTTTTCTTCCTGCCAGTAAATACCTTATACAGCCCACTTCCTGTTTCTTGTCTGGTCATTAGCTATGAGTGTTTGCCAGGGAGCGTGGGGGGATGAGTCATAAGAGGGCCAATAAGAGCTGCAGAGCTGGAGGTGTGCCTCTGTGTTGCTATGCAAATCCAGGAAGTGAACAGGCAGCAGCTTCAGCTGCCCACAGTTAAAATGGATGCAGCCAGACTCAGTGGAGGGAGATTTCTGCAGCATATTTGGCAAGTACAGAATAGCAGTATAGATAAAATATCCAAAGTGGTTGGAGGGAAGCTTCAGAATGGCAAAGATGTTTTTATTACAAATTATGTGAGCAATTCCTCTTTAAAGGGACAATTTTTTTTTTTTTTAAAGTTCAGTAATACCTTGGATTATGAGGATAATTTGTTCCAGAAGCATGCTTTTAATCCAAAGCACTTGTATATCAAAGCGAGTTATCCCATAAGAAATAATGGAAACTCAGAAGGTTCGTTCCACAACCACTGCTGGTGTATCCAGTACTGTATGTGGCCAGAATTGCAGGGCGCTGGGAACGCTTGGAGACGCTCGGGAACTGTTGACACTTTCCGGTGCTCCGATGCACGTTATGCCCACTCCACCCAGCTGGGAGTGTCTGAGTTCTCCAGCGCCCCCCCCGGACCTCTGGCCACATACGGTAATACATACACCAGCGGCTTGAGTCCTGCTAGTTTTGTGAGACCGCGCTCACAAATCAAGTCTCGATTTTGAAAAAAATATAGTTTATCTTGCGAAACACTTGTATATCGCATCACTGTAAACATAAAATTACTTTTAAGCGTAAATGTAAGATCTGAGGTCTTTTTGACCCCCAGATCTCACAATAAAGAGGTCCTGTAGTGCTTATTTCTATTACAAGGGATGTTTACATTCCTTGTAAGAAGAAATAAAAGTGACACATTTTTTTTTTTTTAAGGGACAGTGTTAAAAATTAAATAAAAAGTATAAAAAAAAAAAAAAAAAAAAAATTGAAAGCGCCCTGTCCCTCTGAGCTGGCGCGCAGAAGCAAACGCACACGTAAGTCATGCCCACATAAACAGTGTTCAAACCACACGTGAGGTATCGTCGTGATTGTTAGAGCAAGAGCAAAAATGATCATGTGACTGCCGTGATTGGCTGCCATGGTGATCACATGATCGGAAATCTCCCGACTGCAAGAAGCAATTGGTAGCTTTCCTTTAGCTGCCGGTAACTGCGCCGGAAGCACCCAGGTTACAAGCTCTCAGCACAGCTGTGTCTGTAGATTGGTACACAAATATGCAGCCGCTTGGAGCCAAGGCCCACCTGCTGAGACCACGTATTTACGTACTGTCGGCACTGAGGGGTCAAACAAAAAAAATGTCATGCTTAAAGTGGTAGTGAACTCTGTTTTACCACTTATACCTACAGGTAGGCCTATAATAAGGCTTACCTGTGGGCACTGTGTATATTTCCTAAACTTGCACCGTTTAGGAGAAATTCAGAGTGCATGCAGCCCGTGACGTCACCGGCGCATGCGCTCTGTACATCCGGCATACCGTGCATGGGCCAGAATGACGTCGTGTAGCCGGAGGCCGCATACCCGGAAGGAAGACCGGGTGATTATGAATGCCCTCTCGGCGGTGACAGCACGCCACTGGAGGGCTTAGTTTTTAACCACTTCCCGACCGCCGCACGACTATGTACGTCCTAAGTTTGAACGGGGATATCGTTGTTATGGCAGCAGCTAGCTGCCATAACCCCGGTATCCCCGTTTTCGTGCGGCGGCCGGCTTTCAGATAAAAGTGGTCCCTGCGGCAGATTCGCCGCGAGATCACTTTTATCGGTGGCGGGAGAGGGCCCCCCCCCCCCCCTCCCGCCGCGATCCGGTGCCCTCCGCCGCTTACCGGAGCCGTCGGTAGCGGCGGAGGCGATCGCGTCCTGTGCCGTGGTGTGTCTGGAGACGAGTGAGGCCAAGATGGCGCTCACTCGTCTCCATGACACTGCTGGGCGGAAGCGACGTCAAAACGTCACTTCCGTCCACGCCTCTTAAAGGCATATTTTTTCAAATGTCATTTTTCTAAATGACTTTTTTTTTTTTTTTTTTTTTTATTGCATTTTAGTGTAAATATGAGATATGAGGTCTTTTTGACCCCAGATCTCATATTTAAGAGGTCCTGTCATGCTTTTTTCTATTACAAGGAATGTTTACATTCCTTGTAATAGGAATAAAAGTGACACAATTTTTTATTTTTTTTTTAAACAGTGTAAAAATAAATAAAATATTGTAAAATAAATAATAAAAATAAAAAAAAAAATTTAAAAACCCCCCTGTCCCGACGAGCTCGCACGCAGAAGCGAACGCATACGCGAGTAGCGCCCGCATATGAAAACGGTGGTCAAACCACACATGTGAGGTATCTCCGCGACCGGTAGAGCGAGAGCAATAATTCTAGCCCTAGACCTCCTCTGTAGCGCAAAATATGCAACCTGTAGAATTTTTTTAACCACTTCCCGACCGCCGCATGACTATGTACGTCCTAATTTTGAACGGGGATATCGTTGTTATGGCAGCAGTTAGCTGCCATAACCCCGGTATCCCCGTTTTCGTGCGGCGGCCGGCTTTCAGATAAAAGTGGTCCCTGCGGCGGATTCGCCGCAAGATCACTTATCGGTGGCGGGAGAGGGGCCCCCCCCTCCCGCCGCGATCCGGTTCCCTCCGCCACTTACCAGAGCCGTCGGTAGCGGCGGAGGCGATCGCATCCTGCTCAGTGGTTTGTCTGGAGACGAGTGAGGCCAAGATGGCGCTCACTCGTTTCCATGACACTGCTGGGCGGAAGCGACGTCAAAACGTCACTTCCGTCCACGCCTCTTAAAGGCATATTTTTTCAAATGTCATTTTTCTAAATGACTTTTTTTTTTTTTTTTTTTTATTGCATTTTAGTGTAAATATGAGATCTGAGGTCTTTTTGACCCCAGATCTCATATTTAAGAGGACCTGTCATGCTTTTTTCTATTACAAGGGATGTTTACATTCCTTGTAATAGGAATAAAAGTGACACAATTTTTTATTTTTTTTTAAACAATGTAAAAATAAATAAAATATTGTAAAATAAATAATAAAAATAAAAAAAAAAAAATTTTAAAACCCCCCTCTGTCCCGACGAGCTCGCGTGCAGAAGCGAACGCATACCCGAGTAGTGCCCGCATATGAAAACGGTGGTCAAACCACACATGTGAGGTATCGCTGCGACCGGTAGAGCAAGAGCAATAATTCTAGCCCTAGACCTCCTCTGTAGCGCAAAATATGCAACCTGTAGAATTTTTTAAATGTCGCCTATGGAGATTTTTGAGGGTAAAAGTTTGACGCCATTCCACGAGCAGGCGCAATTTTCAAGCATGACATGTTGGGTATCAATTTACTTGGCGTAACATTATATTTCACATTATAAAAAAAAATTGGGCTAACTTTACTGTTGTTTTATTTTTTTATTCAAAAAAGTGAATTTTTTCCAAAAAAAGTGCGCTTATAAGACCGCTGCGCAAATACGATGCAAAAAAAGGTATTGCAATGACCGCCATTGTATTCTCTAGGGTGTTAGAAGAAAAACCATATATAATGTTTGGGGGTTCTAAGTAGGGCTGCAACTAACGATTATTGTCATAATCGATTAGTTGGCCGATTATTGTTTCGATTAATCGATTAATCGGTTAATAACCTTAAAAAAAAGTATGGTGTATAATTTAGTTAATATGTAAAGTTTAAAAAAAAGGCAATTTATTCTTAAACATCTCTATGCAGTGGTGAATATAAGTAACCAACTATATGGTTAGGGAGCAAAATATCTAATCCACTCTGAGAATAACAGACAGAAGAGATATTCTGTACATACTATTAGAGGAGATATACTGTATATACTATTAGAGGAGATATACTGTATATACTATTAGAGGAGATATACTGTATATACTATTAGAGGATATATACTGTATATACTATTAGAGGAGATATACTGTATATACTATTAGAGGAGATATACTGTATATGCTATTAGGAGAGATATACTGTATATACTATTAAAGGGTGAATCTGGTAAATATCATCAGACTCGGAGATCTATTTTTTATTTAAAAAAACAAACAATGTCTTCCCCGACAAATGACAAAAAATGTAATTTTAAGAACGTTTGTTCGATTTTCTAATTGTGTGGTCAAAATCGAATTGTCAAAGGATCTGCGGGAAAAGGTAGTTGAACTGTAAAAAAAAACAGGAAAGGGATATAAAAAGATATCCAAGGAATTGAGAATGCCAATCAGCAGTGTTCAAACTCTAATCAAGAAGTGGAAAATTAGGGTTTCTGTTGAAACCAAACCACGGTCAGGTAGACCAACTAAACTTATTTATATAATTTATTTACAGTAGAGATTATTTGCTCTATTTGTACTATAAAGAGCTCATTTTAGTTTTTTTTTAACCCCATTATGTTACTGGCCGATTAATCGATTATGAAAATAGTAATCGATTAATTTCATAATCGATTAGTTGTCGATTAATCGATTAGTTGTTTCAGCCCTAGTTCTAAGTAATTTTCTAGCAGAAAAACCTGTTTTAAACATGTAAACACCTAAAATCCAAAACGAGACTGGTCCTTAATTGGTTAAACGTCGCCTATGGAGATTTTTGAGGGTAAAAGTTTGACGCCATTCCACGAGCGGGCGCAATTTTCAAGCATGACATGTTGGGTATCAATTTACTTGGCGTAACATTATATTTCACAATATAAAAAAAAATTGGGACAACTTTACTGTTTTATTTTTTTTATTCAAAAAAGTGAATTTTTTCCAAAGAAAGTGCGCTTATAAGACCGCTGCGCAAATACGGTGCAAAAAAAAGGATTGCAATGACCGCCATTGTATTCTCTAGGGTGTTAGAAGAAAAAACATATATAATGTTTGGGGGTTCTAAGTAATTTTCTAGCAGAAAAACCTGTTTTAAACATGTAAACACCTAAAATCCAAAACGAGACTGGTCCTTAAGTGGTTAAAGCAAGTCTCTCATAATGTGCTAGTATGTGATCCACATCTAGAATGTGGGCATCTGAAGCCCACTTGTATCTATTTCGGGGATTCGGTGCAGCTGGCTACCCAGCATACATGTCCTGCTCTCGTACCTGCGCAGTTTGTTCACTACAGGTTGCCATAGGAATGGCGCCGGGGTAAGTACCCATTCTGTTGTTATGGCAACCTGTCAATCACATTCCAACCCAGAAGGCAAGTGCAGTCAAAATTTTCCAAAATGGCAACAGGCTCCTCACGATCACGTCATTTCTGGTCTGCACAATTGCGAGATTTGGTTATTAGGCTTCCTGAAGACTCCTGGGATAGATGACGCGGATATCCCAGGAGCCAATGGGAATCGCCTAATGACATCATCGCCTAGGCGGCAGGGACAGGAAGTTGGCTGCTGGCTCCTCCTGCCTTCGAGTACTTGCCTGGGGGAGTTCTCATGCAGGCTCATTTCCTAGCCACACTCTGTGCGTCTACTGAGGCCCCCCCCCACTCATTGAATTTGATTGGCAGCAGTGGGAGCCAATGAAGTTCAGTGAGGAAGGAAAGAGAGTAGCGCCAGGCCGAGATCAGGCTCCGGTAAGTTTTTTTTTTTTTTTTTTCTTTTCTTTTCTTTTGGGAGGAGCGGCTATGGGGGGGGGGCTGCACATAAAGGCCCCTTTCACACGAGCGTTCCCTTTTTAATCCATCCGTTGACGGATGAGAAACGGACATCAATGCACCTCGATGTAAACGGATGATCATCCGTTTACATCCCCTTCCGTCATCATCCATTTTTGGAAGAGATCAAAGGGCTTCCTTTTTGGAATGGACAAAAAATGGATGTAAACTGACAAATGGTCCATTTTGTATCTGTATTTGCATTGGTAGTGGATTTAAAAAAAAAAAAAAAAAAAAAAAAACTGAGAACCTGATCCGTTTTTTTTTTTTCTTTGAAAAAAACATGACTGAAAGGACCTAAAAGGTGTTTTATTTTTATTTGTTAAAAATACCAAACCTATTATACTTACCTGCACTTTATAATGGTTTTGCACAGGGCAGCCTCTTCTCGGGGGGGCCCCCTCGCCAGCCCTTCTGAGTGCCCCATAGCAAGACACTTGCTATGGGGACGCTCATGCTTGCTCGCTCCTGAGCTGCGCTCTGTGTGTTGACCCGCCCCCCCTCTTTCCTGACGGGCTGTGATTGACAGCAGCAGGAGCCAAGGGCAGGAGGGTGAGAGCCTCTGCTCTCGTGCATGTCGCTGGACCAAGATCGGGCTCAGGTAAGTATTTTGGGGAGCTGAGGAGGAGAGCTAAGCGTAGAAGGGTTTTTTTTTTTTTTTACCCTAATGCAGAGAATGCATTAAGGTAAAAAGCCTTTACAGCTGTTTTAAAGTGATTGTAAAGGTTCGCGTTTTTTTTTTTTTTTTTTTAATAACGAACCTGTTATACTTACCTCCACTGTGCAGTTCGTTTTGCACAGAGTGGCCCCAAACATGCTCTTCTGGGGTCCCTCGGTGGCTCTTGCGGATCCTCCTTTTATAAGATAACCCCCTAGGAGACGTGATGATCTGGGGGGGTTACCTTGCAGGCGGGTTCCAGAGTCCAACATTTGGATCCATACACACGAATGCCAGACTCGGGCCCCGCCCTGGTGCCCGCGTCATTGGATTTGATTGACAGCGGCGGGAGCCAATGGCTACGCTGTTATCAATCTATCCAATTAAGAGCCGAGAACCCCAGGCAAAAGAAGAGCGTGGTTCCGCCAGGTGAAATTCCAGGGCTCAGGAAAGTAAATCGGGGGGGCTGGTGACTGCCAGGTGTTTTTTCACCTTCATGCATTGAATGCATGAAGGTGAAAAAACACGAGGGTTTACAACCCCTTTAAGTCTGGGGGATTAGGAAATAAGGTGTAATACTTACCGTATTCCTTGCTTCTTTGTGACCGGTCCCTCGATACCTCTTCCCTAAGGGGCCCCGGGCCATGGTTGGACAATGTCATCAAGTATAATAAAGGGCCAATAGTCCTGCATTGTACATTGCCCCCCCATCCAAAGCCCCAAGCATCGGAGAGAAGAGAAGAGCACCAAAGCTTTCAGGAGCAAAGAATAAGTTGATTAGTATTAGTATGCTTCACCTGCAAATGCAGCCTGCCTAGGAACGCCCATTCCTCCAGACTGGCACCCATGGGAAGTGGTTAACGGACACCCCTACTGACCACACATTAGTTCTATTCTGGGGGCCTCATCCACTTAGAAGCAACTTTTTCCTATTTAATGGGCACCTCTGCTGACCCCCCTTTGGTTCCATTTTGGGGCCTCATCACTTCTACCGTTTTTTGCCTGACCACAGCCTAGGATAGTTTAGGAATCTTTGGAAAACCCCCAACAAGCACTGAGTGCCGCTGCCCACGTTCTGCCTGGAGACAGTCAGTCATATTCCCCACATGTTCTTCAATAGGTTGCTTGACCCTGAGGTATCTAGCAACCTTATGAATGTGCGCTTACTACACTTTTTTTCTTTTCTATATTTCCCACATACATACAATTTGAACACTGCTCTTAGAAGGATCTTTCTAGTAGCTTTTTATCCCCCTTTTTTTTCTCCTCTCTGCTCACCTTGAGCACTATTGCCTCATACAAAGTAATATTTTGGCATTCCTCTATAGACTTGTATGAGAATGCTAAAGTCAGTCCACACAGGCGTATTGTACACAATGCTGCGATGGAGTGTACACTACAATAAAGAAGTACAGCCAAAGCTCGTGGATCACAGGAGTGCTGTTCAACCTGCACTCCTTATGACCTGTTTTCAGCGGACTAAAGCCTGCTGACGACTGACATCACAAAGCCGGTCCAGGCTCAGCCAAGATCGTGACAATGGAGTCGGGGTCTGCCCAGGTCCCTGGACTGGCACCCGGTTCATCCTCTCTGAGAGCCTGAGCCGGCCGCTCCCGTCCCCTCCACAGCCCAGCGCTCCAGGGGGCAGAGCAGAGAGCTGTGAGAACCGAGCGATCGGCGGTGTTAGATCACTCGGCGTTAGAGGCGCCGGGGGACAGATGCAGCATCGGACCGATACTGCATCCACCTCCAGTGGGGAAAAGAATTATTGGATCCCCTGCAGATTTTGTAAGTTTGCCCACTTATGAAGAAATTAAGGGGCTATAATGTTTATTATGTAACATCAAAGTGTAGCTTTTCTAAATTTAGGAGGTCTACTGTATTTTCCAGGTGGTCATTTGGTTAAGAGGGCATTATGTCTATCTTTATTGTAGGCCTTGGAATACAAAGTGTTTGACGTCATGTAGCAAAAATTTTTCTTTGAGGCCTCGTTCACACGGGCGTATTGGCAGCGTACACCCGTGTGAGAGGGATCCCTCAGGTATGGTGTATATACATACAGTGAGCTTTCAGGGCTGTGTACCAGCACAGCTGTCAAATTGGAAGCAGCTGTACGGGTGCACAGACAAGTCTGTTCATTGGAAAAGAGTGCAGGCTGAGTTCCCAGCACAGCTAGAGAACTGACCACTCTGTGTTCTCGTGATTAGTGTGGTCAGTTTTTAATAGGAAAGCAGAGGGACTGGCAGGAACAAAAGGGATGACACCCAAAGAAAGGAATACACAGAACGGGATACTTTCTCATACAAGTACATGCAGCAAGCGCATACAGTGCCTTAAAAAAGTATTCATACCCCTTGAAATTTTCCACATTTTGTCATGTTACAGCCATTTTATGTGATAGACCAACACAAAGTGGCACATAATTGTGAAGTGGAAGGAAAATGATAAATGGTTTTCCAAATTTTTTTACAAATATGTGAAAAGTGTGGGGTACATTTGTATTCACCCCCCTGAGTCAATACTTTGTAGAACCACCTTTCACTGCAATTACAGCTGCAAGTCTTTTTGGGGATGTCTCTACCAGCTTTGCACATCTAGAGAGTGACATTTTTGCCCATTCTTCTTTGCAAAATAGCTCAAGCTCTGTCAGATTGGATGGAGAGCGTCTGTGAACAGCAATTTTCAAGTCTTGCCACAAATTCTCAATTGGATTTAGGTCTGGACTTTGACTGGACCATTCTAACACATGAATATGCTTTGATCTAAACCATTCCATTGTAGCTCTGGCTGTATGTTTAGGGTCGTTGTCTTGTTGGAAGGTGGACCTCTGCCCCAGTCAAGTCTTTTGCAGACTTTAACAAGTTTTCTTCTAAGATTGCCTTGTACTTGGCTCCATCCATCTTCCCATCAACTCTGACAAGCTTCCCTGTCCCTGCTGAAGAAAAGCATCCCCACAACATGATGCTGCCACCACCATGTTTCACGGTGGGGATGGTGTGTTCAGGGTGATGTGCAGTGTTAGTTTTCTGCCACGTTTAGCATTTTGCTTTTAGTCCAAAAAGGTAAATTTTGGTCTCCTCTGATCAGAGCACCTTCTTCCACATGTTTGCTCTGTCCCCCACATGGCTTCTTGCAAACAGCCATAAGAAGTCCTGTTTGCATTCTTTCAACAATGGCTTTCTTCTTGCCACTCTTCCATAAAGGTCAGATTTGTGGAGAACACGACTAATAATAGTTGTCCTGTGGACAGATTCTCCCACCTGAGCTGTGGATCTCTGCAGCTCCCCCAGAGTTACCATGGGCCTCTTGGCTGCTTCTCTGACTAATAATCTCCTTGGACGGCCATGTCTTGGTGGGTTTGCAAGTGCCATGCTCTTTCCATTTTCGGATGATGGATTGAACAGTGCTCTGTGAGATGTTCAAAGCTTGGTATATTTTTTTATAACCTAACCCTGCTTTATACTTCTCCACAACTTTATCCCTGACCTGTCTGGTGTGTTCCTTGGCCTCCATGATGCTGTTTGTTCACTAAGGTTCTCTAACAAACCTCTGAGGGCTTCACAGAACAGCTGTATTTTATACTGAGATTAAATTACACACAGGTGGACTCTATTTACTAATTAGGTGGCTTCTGAAGGCAATTGGTTCCACTAATTTTTTTTTTTTAATATTTTTATTAAGGTTTTTCATTCTACATGAGATGAAATGGAGAGAAAATTACCTACGTACAGTCAGAATACAGTTTGAATACATCCAAAATAATGATGTCTTTAGTAAGCATCAGTTAGACATATCAATTTAAGTAATCAGAAGGACCTGTCTTGGTCGAGCCCATTGAGTGATAAGGTGAGACATATGAGAGACTCTATATAAAGTTTGTGGAGAATCCAGGCGAGCCACAAAGGCACCCAAACACCCCTATTGGGAGCAAAGTGTGAATGGGTGGGGCGCTTAGAGCCGGGTTTTATCTTGTAATCTTACCGGTTCTCTGAGCCGTATATGTGAGTCGCTGTGAGTCTTGGATAGCGTGTATCAAACCCACTGTCAGGGATGGGTTTCAGAGGAGAATCTCCTATTAGTATATTGGAGTAGAGTAATGTGTACTCTGTCTGGTATAGCTCAGGATTTTATTAAAGTGATTGTAAAAGATTTTTAAAAAATTTTTTTTTTAAATAACAAACATATACTTTCCTCCACTGTGCAGCTTGTTTTGCACAGTGTGGCCCCCGAACCTCCTCTTCTGGGGTCCCTCGGTGGCTCCTCCCCACATCAGATAACCTCCCTAGGAGAAGCGTTCTCCTGAGAGGTTTACCTTGTGGGCGCGCTCCCAAGTCCAGCATTTGCGTCCACAGACCCCCCCCGCCCAGCGCCTTCGTCATTGGATTTGATTGACAGCAATGGAAAACAATGGCTGCGCTGCTATCAATCTATCCAATCGAGAGTTGTGACCCTGTGGAGAGAGAGACAGCGTGTCCCTGCCGAGGAGATGAAGGGGCTCAGGTAAGTAAAATGGGGGAGCCGGTCACTGCCAGGTGTTTTTTCACCTCAATGCATAGGATGCATTAAGGTGAAAAAAACACAAGGGTTTACAACCCCTTTAAGGAATCTTAGTTTCTGTTTTGGGGGTGAGGGTAGGGGTGGAGTGGGGTACAGGGAATGAAGTGCGCAGTTAGTTGGTCCGGTTGGGTTTCTTATGCTTTTGTAGGTGCCCACTGGTCAAGCTATGGGGTCATTTTTGATAGACTTCTGTGAAGAGAGTCCAGCATGCCCAAGTTTTGCTGAACTTCGTCGGGGGATCTCTCGCCTGTTGGATTAGGTCTTCCATTGCAGCGATCCTCCGTACATATTTAAACCATTCTGCGATACTAGGAGGGGAGCTATCCTTCCAATGTAAGGGTATAAACCCTTTGGCTGTGTTGATAAGGTGTAGGGTAAGAGATCGTTTGTAGGTCGATTTGGGGTAAGGATGTGTGGTAAAGTAAAGTGGTTCCACTAGATTTTAGTTAGGGGTATCAGAGTAAAGGGGGCTGAATACAAATGCACACCACACTTTTCACATATTTATTTGTAAAATTGAAAACCATTTATCATTTTCCTTCCACTTCACAATTATGTGCCACTTTGTGTTGGTCTATCACATAAAATCCCAATAAAACACATTTATGTTTTTGGTTGTAACATGACAAAATGTGGAAAATGTCAAGGGGTATGAATACTTTTTCAGGGCACTGTCAGGAATATGAAGTGTTGGGTTTACGTATTCTGTAATGTTTCAGATCCTCTAATAGGGATTTATATGGAAGAAGTAGCAGGAGCAGACACAAGGAAAGAGAGGAGGAGGATAAGGGGACCAGTAGGAGGAAATGGCATAGACTTCTGGGGAAGGCAGCCTGCCAGGAGGAAGAGGAAGAACAAGTCCAACCTGTGCTACCAGCAGGACCAGAAATGACTCCACCACGAGCCTTGTCAGCAGGCCAGACAGCGGTGAAGTCAGCCTGGAACAAGTCAGCGAAGGCGGCTTCCCTGGCCGCTGTATTGTCACAAAACGGGTGTCTGAGCGCTGGTGACATGTATATGTTGAAGGGGTCATGGACAGCAAACTGTCCAATCACGCTCTGTTTTAGACATTTAGTATGCGTAGGGCCTAAAGCTGAAGTTTAATCTGTTTGTATTTTGTCCTCCTGGTTCCTGCTTCCGCAACCCCACCATCACTGTTTAATCCTTTCGCTGTCAGAAATATTTTTTTTAATTTTTTTTTTTTTTATTTGTTTAGGCATTTATTGAACATGTTTATAGTTAAATCTCTCAAACCGTATATATTTTCTGAAAGCGGAGAACCTAGAGAAGAAAATTGTGGTGGTTTCAATTTTTTTTTTTTTCTTATGTCACCATAATTGTATATAAAGTGCATATCTACATTAAAAGAAGTATGGGTTTGGGGGTTTGGGGTTTTTTTTTTTCCCCACCATACTTAGGTGGATGCTGAACCTGTCCCCCGGCGCCTCTACACTGAGAACCGAGCCACCGAACACCGCCAAGGGCTCGGTTCTCATAGCTCCCCCCCAAGCAGAGAGCTGTTGACTGTCAGTCGGCAGCTCTCCATTCTGCTCTTCTGAGCTTGTTGGAGCGCTGAGCTGTGGAGGGGGCAGGGAGCGGCCGTCTCAGGCTCTCAGCAGCTCACTGAGGGGCTGAGACGGGCGTCAGTCCAGGCGTCTGGTGGACCCGGACTTTATTGCCGTGATGTCGCAGTGCCTGGACTGATTCCTGTGACATCAACAGACCGCTCTCTACTGAAAGCGGGTCACAGGAGTGCAAAACGAATTTCCACTCCTGTGACCCAGAGGAGAAGCCCAGCCAAACGAGCTTTGGGCTGGACTTCTCCTTTAGGTAAAAATATACTAAAATTAATTTTGGGGGCACAAACACAAGAAAATTAGCCAATATAGATTTATAAAATATAAAAGATGAGGCGGCACCTGTCCCAGGGTCCAGCGATGTCGGCAGCCGACGCCGATAAATCGCTCGACTCTCGGCAGCTGCCGCCGCCATCCTAGGTGAGGGAATCAGGAAGTGAAGCGTTGCAGCTTCACTTCCCGGCTCCCTACTGCGCATGCGCGAGTCGCGCTGCGCGTCGTAACTGGTCCCCGCTCTCTCCTGGGACCTGTGTGTTTCCCAGGAGACAACGCGGAGGGACAGGAAGAGGCATAGACTCCCGTGGGAGTCTATGCCGGAAGTGGGTGCAAATACCTGTCTTAGACAGGTATCTGCACCCCCCTCCCCCCTGAAAGGTGGCAAATGTGACACCGGAGGGGGGGAGGGTTCCGAAAAGCGGAAGTTCCATTTTTGTGTGGAACTCCGCTTTAAACACCTGCCTGACCGCCACTTACAGTAAATATACGGTAAGTGGATGTCAGGTACAGGCACAATCGTCCTACAATCATCCTTTCTTCTGGGTTCAGGGCATGCATGTGCCGTGATTGGACACAGCACAAGTTTGGCAGCAGATTTCAGTGCTCTGGACTGAGACATGTACACACTATAGAGGGATAGGCTTTGTTCATATTCCATGTCTGAGGTTTGCAGCCACCTTATTATTATTATTAATAATATTTATTACTAATATTATTCAGGATTTATATAGCATTAACAGTTTGTGCAGTGCTTTACAATATAAAGGGGGGAGTACAGTTATAATACAAGCGGGTTAAGGGGGCCCTGCTCGTAAGAGCTTACAGTCCTAATTATTTTGTCACTGGATCTCTGTGCTTTTCTATGCAATGTAAGAAGATCATGGCCTAGTGAATGGACAGGCTGCGTTTTCATTAACATAAGTCAGTGATATCTCTCTAATATTAGGCAAAATAGCCGGGTATTATAGAGCCATTTATTTCATACTACATACAGATGTTTCAGGCTTGTTGTTCATCAGTGCAGTATATGAAAGCCTGTCTTCTATGGAGTAGGGTTTGGGCAATGTACACAATGGTTTTTAGAGATGCATTTGGCTGATGGGATGTACAGGAATGATTTGCCAGTGTCCTGAAATGAAGAATAATCCTTTTGGGACGTGTGAAGTAATGAGAGTCTGTTCTGTGCGGTTATAGATGACAAAATCCAGCTTTCCACTGTCAATAATCAGGTTGGTCAGTAGAGGGAGCTCATCGCTCAGCCAACGTCCGTCATGGTTGTAACGCGATATTTCTGGTGCTTGTCTCGTAGATGCGATTTATGCTGCTGTTCAGCCGGCAGGGGAAGCTGCGGCTGCAGAAATGGTATGTCGCCACTTCAGAGCGGGAGAAGAAGAAGCTTGTGCGAGATTTAATGCAGACGGTGCTCAGCCGCAAACCTAAAATGTGCAGCTTCCTGGAGTGGAAGGACTTGAAGGTGGTCTATAAAAGGTGAGGACCCTCTCCAATCGGCTCTCTATTACTGTGTGTCTCCAGGAAAAATCCTTGGTGTCCCTGGAGGATAGACTGGTAGAATTCCAAATATATGTTTCAAAAATATCTTTTTATTTAAAGTGATACTAAAGTCTTGTTGTTTTTAAAGAAAAAAAAATGTTATTCTTGCCTACTAGCCGTGTAATGGTTTTGCACAGAGCAGACCCAATCCTCCTCTTCTCGGGTCCCTCGGTGGCTATCCTGGCCCCTCACTCCTGTCGAGTGCCCCCACAACAAGCAGCTTGATATGGGGGCACCCGAGCCGCTGCTGTGTGTCCATTCAGGCACAGATCTGTGGGTCGGCCCCACCCCCTCTCTCTCCTGATTGGCTAACTGACTGACAGCAGCGGGAGACAATGGCACTGCTGCTGTGTCTCAGCCAATCAGGAGGGGGAGTCCCGGATGACCAAGGCACTCGTGCAACATCGCTGAGTAGAGATGGGGCTCGGGTAAGTATTAGGGGGGGCTGCTGCACACAGTTTTTTTTTTTTTTTTTTAATCTAAATACATAGAATGCATTAAGATAAAAAAAAAAAAAAAAAAAAAAAACCTTCTGACTTTATAACCACTTAAAATTCATTCATCTCATTCTCTACCCAAAACTTTTTTGGTTTAGTTTTGGATAGTTTGGAAAGATTCAGCTCTTGTCAGCACTTTTATTACTGCTGGTGATTCACCTTCACTATCTGTTCTGGACCATTGAGAAAAAGTGACGGAAAGTCACATATATGTTGGAACAGGAAGTGAGGCCGATCTTCAAGTGGGGATGCCTGTTCCATAACGGCTATCCTGAGAATGTATTTCCCCTCCTATTCAGAGAGATCGAAATGCTAGCCTAGAGCTGTTTGCATTTGTAGAGTTAACATTTAAAATAACATTTTGTAGAGTTAACATTTAGGCTCGGTTCACACAGGGACGACTTGTCAGGCGACTTAGTCGCCTGACAAGTCGCCTCCCGTTCTGTGCTATGGAACCGTTCTAAGGGGAGCGACGCAAGTCGCTCCGACTTAGAAAAAGGTTCCTGTACGACTTCGGGGGCGACTTGGGGCGACTTGCATAGACTTCTATACAGAAGTCGTTTTGCAAGTCGCCCGGGCAGTCGTGTGCAGGTCGCCTCGGTGAGGCGACCTGCAAGTCGTGCTGCCTCTGGTGTGAACCGAGGCTTAAAATAATATAAATAATAACCCCATTGGGACTTTGAAGGCAGACCCTGACACCGTATAAATGTGAAGTAGAGTAAAATGATCAAAACTTTATTCAAGAGTGATCCAAAAAGTTACAATCACATTAGGAAGGTTTAAATCCAAATTGACAGTAAATTATACTAACAAAAAACCCCTGAGGCTCTTACACCTGGTACACCTGGCTAGTCCTGTAGGGCAGTGGTCATCAACCCTGTCCTCAGGGCTCACTAACAGGCCAGGTTTGCAAGATAACTGAACCACATCACAGGTGATATCATTTGCTGCTCAGTGATTGCAGTATTCTAGTCTGCATCTCCCCAAGGTAATACATAAAACCTGGCCTGTTAGTGGGTCCTGAGGACAGGAGTTGATGACCACTGCTGTAGGGTATAGGACCAAGTCGTGGATAATTGTCACAGGAGAAATCCCAACGTGTTTTGGAATATAAAGAAATTCCTCCTTCGGGGGAGAACAAGAAAATAGGGTGCAATAATCTAAAAGTAAAATGGCACAAATATAAGTACACATAGTATTAAAGGTTATACAAAAGGTATTTCTTTCTCGAACATCACGGGACACAGAGCCACAGTAATTACTGATGGGTTATATAGGTATCACTGGTGATTGGACACTGGCACACCCTATCAGGAAGTTCAACCCCCTATATAATCCCTCCCCCTTCCAGGGATACCTCAGTTTTTACGCCAGTGTCTTAGGTGATGGACGTGTAAAGATGTCCTGTGCTGAGCTCCAAAGGGAATATCCTAAGATCCTATACTGGGGCAAGCCAGGCGAACCGGATCCATTCAAAGTGTCTTTTCATGGCCGAATTGAATGGTACCCGGGCCTCGTGTCCGAAGAAACGAGGTTTTACCCGTAATGCTTCTCTTTTTAGAGAGCTGGACCCCGCAGATCAGAAAATGGCTTTAAACTTCCTAATTTCTGGCGAGGTGCTTTACGGTCCCAGAACTGTTGGATCCCCCTACTGATGGGGGCCCCAGTCTCTGACAGTTTTTTCAAACGGAGCCCACCGTGAGAGGTGAAGATTGGGTCTGTGTAAACAGCACCCTGCGGCTGGATAAGGTAAGAGGAGATTCCACAGAATTTTTGAGTTCTAGTGGCTTTTCTCCTTTAAGGTAAATGCATGCTATGCCTATTGTGACCACCGGGGGCTGCCAAGAGCACAAACCTACACATGCTGAATGTCTGTCTCAGGTGTTGTAATCGCTGTGTATGTCCCAGCGTATCAAGCAGGCTGCAAGCAGGTAAGGTGGATGGGGGGATTTCTCATGTTTGAATGTTCCCCCCCAGGCTAGAGAGGGGCCACAGGGGTCTAGAAAGTGGTTATACCACCCGGGCTCTGTGGCCTAATGGCCACCATCTCTGAAGATAGCCGTTCAGGCAAATCTTGTTACCAGTCTCCCTCCCCCCCCCATCCCCAGCCTTTTCTCCAGAGCATGACAGGAGAGTCGGCAGTGCGGGAAGCGCTCGTTTTTTTCAAAACTCGAGGGGGGGGGGGGGCGGTAGAGGAGGGGGCGGGATGTCAGCACAGAGTGTTTAGACTCCCACTCAGGCCAGCTGCAGGCTATTAAAGGCACTCTGTACAGGTGCACTCAGCCTTCTGAGAGACACAGAGCTGACGGTCGCATGTAAGGTGGGACACAGGCATTCTCCTAGGCAGCATTTACTGAAGTAACACCAGACTGAGCATTGGGTAGCAAGGCTTTTAGCCAGACTACATCGCTCAGCGGACAGTGTTCATTTGTATACCTCACACCTTGTTGCTTTGCACTATGGGTAGAAGAGGTTCAAGCACCCCAGGAACCAGAGACACTAGGGGATCTCGTTCAGGTTCTGAGGGCCCCCTGTCGGCAGCATCCTTCCCCCCTAAAGATGGGCCAGGGACGGCTAGCCAGGGAGAGCCATCGGGGTCAGGGGCTACACCTGCTTCTGGCACTTCAGCCCCTGTATATATTACACAAGAGGTTTTTTCCTCAACCATTAATGGTCTAGAGGAAAGATTAATGGCCGTGATTACGTCTTCACTCAGTGGAAGAAAACGCACTAGGCTTTCCTCTGTTCCCCAAGACCCTCAGACAGAGGAGCTCTGGGATAAAGGAGATGAATCCCTTTCAGAGGATCGGGATGGGATGGATGATTCCTCTTCGGAGGATTCAGGTGGAGAGGGACCCTCTGCGACTTCCCAAGAGGAGAAAGTCTTAGTGCAGATCCTCACTGGATTGGTCCGCTCCACATTTAAGTTGCCCATACCTGAAACTGCTAAAGAATCCTCTTCTGCTTTGGGGTCACTGAAACCTTTCCAAGCAGCACATGCTTTTCCTGTTCATACTTTACTTGAAAAGCTTATTTATTCTGAGTGGGATCACCCAGACAAACGTTTTTTCCGCCGAGAAAGTTTTCAACACTTTATCCGATGGAAGAAAAGTTTATTAAAATGTGGGGAATTCCGGCTATTGATGCCGCCATTTCCTCAATAAATAATAGCCTGACTTGTCCTGTAGACAATGCTCAGATGCTCAGGGATCCTGTAGATAAAAGGATGGAATCCCTATTGAAGGATGTTTTCTCCTTAGCAGGATCAGTGGCCCAACCTGCAATAGCAGCGATTGGAGTCTGTCAATACTTAAGATACCATGTTAAGCAGGTCATCAAAGTATTACCTGAACAGCAGGCCCAGGGGTTTGCTAACCTTCCAGCGGCCTTATGCTTTGTGGTTGACGCCATTAGAGATTTTATCGTGCAAACCTCCCGTCTTTCACTGGGGTTGGTGCATATACGTAGAATCCTATGGTTGAAAAATTGGTCAGCCGAAGCACCATGTAAGAAGCTACTGGCTGGGTTTCCATTTCGTGGTGCAAGGTTGTTTGGAGAGGACTTGGATAACTATATCAAGAGAATCTCTTGTGGGAAAAGCACTCTCTTACCTGTCAAGAAGAAGAGTAAGCGTCCCTCTTTCAAACGGACTCTTTCCCCAGCGCCGGGGGCTTCAGCCTCCAGGCAGTCTCGACGGCCGCCTCCATCGGGGTCCAGAGACAAGAGTCAACCCCAGGGACAAAAGAAGTCCTGGGGAAAGAAGCCTACTAGGAAAAACACTAAGACCTCTGCATGAGGGGGCGCCCCCGCTCACTCGAGTGGGGGGAAGACTGCGACAATTCTCAGAGCTCTGGCAGGAGGACTTCCAGGACAAGATGGGTAGTCTCCACGGTAACCTTAGGGTACAAGCTGGAGTTTCAGGAATTCCCTTCTCCTCGGTTCCTCAGATCAAATGTTCCCAGAGACCCAGAGAAGAAGCAGTCGCTCCTTCTAGCGTTAGAGCGACTTTTGTCGCAGGAGGTCATTATGATAGTTCCCGCAAAGGACCAGGGATTGGGCTTCTATTCCAACCTTTTTACGGTCCAAAAGCCAAATGGGGATGTCAGGCCCATTTTGGACTTAAGGGATCTGAACCGATTCCTAAGGATTCAGTCCTTCCGCATGGAATCAATTCGAACAGTAGTTCCCACCCTGCAGGGAGGAGAATTTCTGGCATCAATAGACATCAGAGATGCATATCTGCATGTGCCCATTTTTCCTGCTCATCAGAAGCTTCTGCGCTTCGAGGTAGGAGGGCGCCATTTCCAGTTTATGGCTCTGCCCTTTGGGATAGCCACTGCACCTCGAGTGTTCACAAAGATCTTGGCTCCTCCTCTGGCCAGATTAAGGGCTCAGGGTATAGCTGTCATAGCATACCTAGACGACCTGCTCTTGATAGACCGGTCGGTAGCCTCTTTGAATGGAAACTTGAGGACCACGGTCAGGTATCTAGAACACCTGGGTTGGATCCTCAACTTAGAAAAGTCTTTCCTAAAACCAGTAAGAAGACTGGAATATTTAGGTCTGATTATACATACAAGCCAGGAGAAAATATTTCTACCCCAGGCAAAGATCACTGCTTTGAGAGAGCTGATTCTGACAGTAAGGACCAAGAAGGGTCCCTCAGTCCACCTTTGTATGAGGCTACTAGGGAAGATGGTGTCTTCATTCGAAGCAGTTCCCTATGCTCAGTTTCACTCAAGAATGCTGCAACACAGTATTCTGTCGACCTGGAACAAGAAGGTTCAGGCATTAGACTTTCCGATGCACCTGTCGCATGCGGTGCGTCAGAGCCTCAATTGGTGGCTCATACCCGAAAACCTGCAGAAGGGGAAATCCTTTCTACCGGTTACCTGGACGGTGGTAACAACAGATGCCAGTCTGTCAGGTTGGGGAGCAGTTCTGGAACAGGCTGCGGTCCAAGGAGTATGGTCCAAGACAGAGAGGACCTTACCCATCAACATTCTGGAGATCCGGGCGATACATCTAGCTCTAAAAGCCTGGACTATCAGGCTACAGGGTTGTCCGGTCAGGATCCAGTCCGACAATGCCACAGCAGTGGCTTATGTCAATCATCAGGGAGGCACCCGGAGCCGAGCTGCTCAAAAAGAGGTGAACCAGATCTTAGTCTGGGCAGAGATGCATGTGCCATGCATATCGGCAGTTTTCATCCCGGGAATAGAGAATTGGCAGGCGGACTATCTAAGTCGCCAGCAGTTACTTCCAGGGGAATGGTCTCTGCATCCCGACGTCTTTTGGGCCATATGCCAAAGATGGGGGTTCCAGATGTAGATCTCTTTGCATCCCGATTCAACAAAAAGATAGACAGATTTGTGGCAAGGACAAAAGATCCTCTTGCATGCGGGACGGATGCGTTGGTGATTCCGTGGCATCGGTTCTCACTGATTTACGCATTCCCGCCTATTCTGCTACTACCACGACTCCTTCGCAGGATCAGGCAGGAAAGGAAGTCGGTACTTCTGGTGGCCCCCGCTTGGCCCAGAAGGACTTGGTATGCAGAAATAGTAAGGATGACGGTAGGTTCCCCGTGGACACTACCGGAACGCCCAGACCTGTTATCTCAAGGTCCAGTGTTCCATCCTGCCTTACAAACGATAAATTTGACGGTTTGGCTATTGAGACCCACGTTCTGAAGAGTCGTGGGCTCTCAGGTCCTGTCATATCTACCTTGATTAATGCAAGGAAGCCAGCTTCCAGGATGATTTATCATAGAGTCTGGAAAGCTTATATAACCTGGTGTGAATCCAGAGGTTGGCATCCCAGGAAATATGTCATAGGTAGAATCCTTGATTTTCTACAGATGGGATTAGAGATGAAGCTGGCCTTGAGTACCATCAAGGGCCAGGTCTCTGCTTTATCAGTATTATTTCAGCGGCCACTTGCTTCGCATTCTTTGGTCCGAAACTTTATGCAGGGGGTGATGCGTCTTAATCCTCCGGTTAAAGCGCCCCTAAACCCCTGGGACTTGAATTTGGTCCTGGCTGTGTTACAGAAACGGCCTTTTGAACCAATAAGTCAGATTCCTTTGGTCTTGTTGACAAGGAAATTAATTTTTCTGGTGGCCATCTCTTCTGCTAGAATTAGCAGCTCTTTCCTGTAAGGAGCCTTATTTGATTATACACAAGGATTGAGTGGTACTACGCCCTCATCCTAGTTTTTTACCGAAGGTGGTTTCTGATTTTCATTTAAACCAAGACATTGTTCTACCTTCCTTTTTTCCAGATCCCTGTTCTCCGGAAGAGAGATCTCTACATTCGTTGGATGTAGTAAGAGCAGTTAAGGCCTATCTAGGGGCAACTACTCAGATCCGCAAGACGGATGTTTTGTTTGTGCTGCCAGAGGGTCCCAATAGAGGACAGGCAGCGTCAAAAGCTACCATTTCTAAATGGATTCGACAGTTGATCATTCAAGCTTACGGTTTGAAACAGAAGATTCCTCCGTTTCAGATCAGGGCACATTCCACAAGGGCTATTGGTGCTTCTTGGGCAGTGCAAGGCCGCAACCTGGTCTTCAGTTCATACATTCACCAGATTCTATCAGGTGGATGTGAGAAGGCATGAGGATATCGCCTTTGGGCGTAGTGTGCTGCAGGCAGCAGTACAGGGTCCTCAGGTCTGATTGCACCCTACTTGGTCGTGGTTCCCCCCCCCTCAGGTAGCATTGCTCTGGGACATCCCATCAGTAATTACTGTGGCTCTGTGTCCCGTGATGTTCGAGAAAGAAAATAGGATTTTTTAAAACAGCTTACCTGTAAAATCCTTTTCTTTCGAAGGACATCACGGGACACAGAGGTCCCGCCCCTCTTCTAATACACTATAATACACTAATCTAATCTAATACACTATATTGCTTGGCTACAAAACTGAGGTATCCCTGCAAGGGGGAGGGATTATATAGGGGGTTGAACTTCCTGATAGGGTGTGACCAGTGTCCAATCACCAGTGATACCTATATAACCCATTAGTAATTACTGTGGCTCTGTGTCCCGTGATGTCCTTCGAAAGAAAAGGATTTTACAGGTAAGCTGTTTTAAAAAATCCTATTTTTGTTACGGGCGCAAAAGAATACATCATGAAGTATTCATACCCCTTGAAATTTTCCACATTTTGTCATGTTACAACCAAAAATGTGAATGTATTTTATGTGATAGATCAACACAAAGTGGCACATAGTTGTGAAGTGGAAGGAAAATGATAAATGGTTTTGTAAATTCTTTACAAATAAATATGTGAAAAGTGTGGCGTAAATTTGTTTTCAGCCCCCTTTACTCTGATACCCCTAACTAAAATCTAGTGGAACCAATTGCCTTCAGAAGTCACCTAATTAGTAAATAGTCAACCTGTGTGTAATTTATTCTCAGTATAAATACAGCTGTTCTGTGAAGCCCTCAGAGGTTTGTTAGAGAACCTTAGTGAACAAAACGCAACATGAAGGCCAAGGAACACACCAGACAGGTCAGAGATAAAGTTGTGGAGAAGTTTAAAGCAGGGTTAGGTTATAAAAAAATATCCCAAGCTTTTGAACATCTCACAGAGAACTGTTCAATCCATCATCTGAAAATGGAAAGAGTATGGCACAACTGCAAACCTAAAACAACTTCCTAGTACTTATTTTGTTACCTGTTCTTCCTTTTTTTTTTTAACCACTTGCTTACCGGGCACTTAAACCCCCTCCTATCCAGACCAATTTTCAGCTTTCGGCGCTGACGCACTTTGAATGACAATTGCGCGGTCATATAACACTGTACCCAAATGAAATTTTTATCATTTTTTCACCACAAATAGAGCTTTCTTTTGGTGGTATTTGATCACCTCTGCGGTTTTTACTTTTTATTAAAAAAATGTAAAAAACTGATTTTTTTTTTTTAAAAAAAAGTTTATTTTTTTATATTTTGTTTTAAAAAATTTTAAACGGGTAATTTTTCTCCTTCATTGATGTACGCTGATGAGGCGGCAGTGATGGGCACTGATGGGTGGCAGTGATGGGCACTGATGGGTGGCAGTGATGGGCAGCACTGGCAGGTGGCACTGATTGGCACTACAGGTGGGCATTGATAGGTGGCACTTGTGGGCACTGATAGGTGGCACTTGTGGGCACTGATAGGTGGCACTTGTGGGCACTGTTAGGTGGCACTGTGGGCACTATTAGGTGGCACTTTTATTGGGCACTGATGAGGCAGATGTGCCTCTTCCACTTGGGGACCGATGTCCCTCACATCCGATCCGGTGATCGGCTTTTTTTTCTACTCGCGCTGTCAGCGTGAGTAAAAAAAAAAACCGATTACCGATCTTTTGTTTACATCATGTGATCAGCTGTCATTGGCTGACAGCTGATCACATGGTAAGGGGCCGGGTCTCAGTGACTCGGTGATCACAACGCGCCCGGCGCGCACCCTGCAGGGTGCGCGCAGGGAGCGTGCACAGGGGAGGACGTCATATGACGTCCTCCCGGGAATGTAGGTCCGCGCTGTAGCCGTCATTTGGCTATAGCGCGGATGCCAGGTGGTTAATATTATGTAGTATTTGTATGATTTTATATCTATATGACTATATGTCTGTATTCTTTTACATAAATAAACCATACATTTCTTTATGTAAGCGTCTGATCACGCGCCTTCCACCCACTTCCTACTAAACAACTGCAAACCTACCAAGACATGGCCGTCCACCTAAACTGACAGGCCGGGCAAGGAGAGCATTAATCAGAGAAGCAGCCAAGAGGCCCATGGTAACTCTGGAGGAGCTGCAGAGATCCACAGCTCAGGTGGGAGAATCTGTCCACAGGACAACTATTATTAGTCGTGCTCTCCACAAATCTGGCCTTTATGGAAGAGTGGCAAGAAGAAAGCCATTGTTGAAAGACTGCAAACAGGACTTCTTATGGCTGTTTGCAAGAAGCCATGTGGGGGACACAGCAAACATGTGGAAGACGGTGCTCTGGTCAGATGAGACTAGAATTGAACTTTGTGGCCTAAAAGCAAAACGCTATATGTGGCAGAAAACCAACACTGCAAATCACCCTGAGCACACCATCCCCACCATGAAACATGGTGGTGGCAGCATCATGTTGTGGGGATGCTTTTCTTCAGCAGGGACAGGGAAGTTGGTCAGAGTTGATGGGAAGATGGATGGCGCCAAATACAGGTCAATCTTAGAAGAAAACTTGTTGGAGTCTGCAAAAGACTTCAGACTTGGGCGAAGGTTCACCTTCCAGCAGGACAACAACCCAAAAAACATACAGCCAGAGCTACAATGGAATGGTTTAGATCAAATCATATTCATGTGTTAGAATGGCCCAGTCCAGACCTAAATCCAATTGAGAATCTGTGGCAAGACTTGAAAATTGCTGTTCACAGACGCTCTCCATCCAATCTGACAGAGCTTGAGCTATTTTGCAAAGAAGAATGGGCAAAAATGTCACTCTCTAGATGTGCAAAGCTGATAGAGACATCCCCAAAAAGACTTGCAGCTGTAATTGCAGTGAAAGGAGGTTCTACAAAGTATTGACTCAGGGGGGCTGAATACAAATGTACCCCACACTTTTCACATATTTAATTTACTTATTTTATTTTGTAAAAGAAATTTGAAAACCATTTATCATTTCCCTTCCACTTCACAATTATGTGCCACTTTGTGTTGGTCTATCACATAAATTCTCAATAAAATACGTTTACATTTTTGGTTGTAACATGACAAAATGTGGAAAATTTTAAGGGATATAAATACTTTTTCAAGGCACTGTATGTATCATACTGACAATGTGGAATTGTGTCTTAACGGTATAGCAAGTTTCCCTCAGATATGCCCCACCACTTAGTATCGACCAGTGGGAAAGGGGGGACGGAGAAGAGAGGGAGGGGTAGGATAAGAAGGGAAAGGGAGTAGATGCCTGCAGTGCTTTAATGCCAGTGCCTACAAGGACCGCCATAAAGGATGGAACCCACCAATCCGACCACGTATCTAAAAGTAAAATGAGTAACAAAAGTAACAACAGAAAAAAAAAAAAAACCCTCCATGGGTCATCACTCTGTGTGTCAGCCACAACCATGCATAAAACCATGGATGGCTGGTGGAGAACAAGCAACGGATAACAATGTGGGAGGTTAGAGAGGCAGAGTACTAAGGACCCAGGTAGTCATCACACAGTGTCTGGGGATAGAAGTCACCATATGCCACTGGCAAGTCCCCCTTTTATATATGAGGCAAAATCCAATCTACTCCTCCCTGCCAATGTCACGGTTTAGGGGGTGAAGGGAAGGTAGGGTAGGCGACATCTTTTGATGTGTAGACTCTGGGGGGGCACGGATAGCTGTGTCCCCCCCCAGGCAGTCCCCCGTCCCGTCTGGCGCAACTGCGCACGACAGCTATCTAAGAAGGGATTTCCCCTCTATTTAGAGAGTTTGGCTTTCACATTTTGTATCTATGGAACAGTAAGTGATGCAAAATCTCAATGGGACACAGACATTAAAGTTGACAGTTACTCAGAAGTGAAAGTACTGCTCCTCATCCTCCCCAACCCTAACCTCTTTAAAGTGCTTTTTAGCTTTTTTTTTTTTTTTTTGATAGGTACCTTTTTTGACAGGTACCCGCTCCCACTTCCTCTAATCTCACCTAGACTGAATGTCTGCTTGGGACACCCCTCACCCCGCAGCCACCTGGGTCACATCTCGGGAGGCTGCAAGGCCAGTCCCACGGGACTGCTGTGCTTCATATGTAGTGGGGAGCCGGCTGGGAAATATTGGGAGGTCACAGCCAGCTCCCAAATCCAAGATGGCAACCTTGAAGGGCGGAAGCCCAGAGAAAGACTACAAGGAGGACAACATTGGACTCCATGCACTGGAAAGTGTTTCTTAAAGTGAGGTGCGGGGAGCCGTCCCTGCTGGGCGAACACACTGATTATAGCTATTGGCTGTAACCATGTAAAAATCTGATATGCTGGTTGTACCTGAGTTGATCGATGAATCAACATGGGTGCATTCAGCCTGCCCATAGTTTGAATCTCGGCCTGTCTCTTCTGAACCAACCGAGATTTGATCCATCTATGGTCGGCTTTAGCGTTTGAAACAACTGGATAAGACGATTACTCTGCAAGGAAGCTACATTGAACATACTGGGGTTGATTTAGTAAAACTGGAGAGTGCAAAATCTGGTGCAGCTGTGCATGGTAGACAATCGGCTTCTAACTTCAGCTTGTTCAATTTAAGCTTTGACAATAAAACCTGGAAGCTGATTGGTTTCTGTGCAAAGCTGCAACAGGTTTTGCATTCTCCAATTTTAGTAACTTTTTCTGTGGGGTTGATTATTTGCTTGTTCTTTTGCTTTGCCTTAAAGGAGTTGTAAAGGCAGAAGGTCTTTTATGTGTGCAGCAGCCCCCCTAATACTTACCTGAGCCCATCTCTGTCTAGCGATGTCTGCCATTGCCTCAGCCGTCCGAGACTCTTCCTCCTGATCGTCTGAGACACAGCAGCGGCGCCATTGGCTCCCGCTGCTGTCAAAGTCAATCAGCCAATCAGAGTTAGGGGGCGGGGCCACAGCTCCATGTCTGAATGGACACAGGGAGCTGTGACTCGGCTCGGGTGCTCTCATAAAAAGCTGCTTGCTGTGGGGGCACTAAACAGGAGGGGGCAGGATCACAGAAGAGGGACCCGGGAAGAGGAGGATCTGCTCTGCACAGAGCAGGTAAGTATGACGTTTGTTATTTTTATAGGGAAAAAAAAAACAAGACTTTGTGATCACTTTAACCCCTTCCCGCCGACCGAACGCATATATGCGTACTCGGCTTTCCGGGGTTATACCGGGATGATGCCCGCAGCTGCAGGCATCATCCCGCTACCGTTGTTTACAGCGGGCGATCGGCTACCCGAATATAACAACCGATGCGGCTGCTAAAAGCTGCTCGGTTGTTATACCGGAGGAGCGGGAGGGGACATCCCCCCCCCCCCTCCCGCCGCCTCCCACCGCTGTTACCGGTGTCCGTTCGGCTGCCTTCGGCAGCTGGGGGCGGACTGGAACGAAGCTGCGAGCGGCTTCGTTCCAGCCTTCTTCTTGTAAATGCGGAAGCGACGTCATGACGTCACTTCCCGTTTACTCGGCTGCCAATGGCGCCGAATTTAAAAAAGTACACAGTATTCAGAATCGCCGTTTTCGGCGATCTGAATACTTTGAAGTGTAAAGGAGGGATGGGGGGTCTTTTAGACCCCCCATCCCTCCATAAAGAGTACCTGTCACCACATATTACTGTCACAAGGGATGTTTACATTGCTTGTGACAGCAATAAAAGTAAAAAAAAAAAAAATAAATAAATTTTAAACACAATTTATAAAGTACAAAAATAAATAAATTAAATTAAAAAAAAAAAAAATTTTTTTAAAGTGCCCCTGTCCCCGCGAGCTCGCGCAGCGAAGAAAACGCATACGGAAGTCGCGCCCGCATATGTAAACGGTGTTCAAACCACACATGTGAGGTATCGCCGCGATCATCAGAGCGAGAGCAATAATTCTAGCCCTAGACCTCCTCTGTAGCTCAAATCTGGTAACCGTAAAAAAATTTTTAAATCGTCGCCTATGGAAATTCAAAGGTACCGTAGTTCGTCGCCATTCCACGAGTGCGTGCAATTAAAAAGGGTGACATGTTTGGTATCTATTTACTCGGCGTAACATCATCTTTCACATTATACAAAAAAATTGGGGTAACTTTACTGTTTGGATTTTTTAAAATACATGAAAGTGTCACTTTTCCAAAAATTTGCGTTTAAAACACCGCTGCACAAATACCGTGTGATAAAAAATATTGCAACAATCGCCATTTTATTTTCTAGATTCTCTGCTAAAAAAATATATATAATGTTTGGGGGTTCTAAGTCATTTTCTAGCAAAGAATACGGATTTTAACTTGTAAACACCAAATTTCAAAAATAGGCTTAGTCATGAAAGGGTTAAACAAGGGCTCCAATCAGTTGTACCATCCCTTAGGAGTCGAGGCATAAATCCATCCTGCTGAAAAATAGCATAAGGGTGTGTGAGATTGTATGCTTGAACATTACTGTAGCCCCTGACATCATACCATAATACACTCTAGGGCTGCAACTAACGATTATTTTCATAATCGATTAGTTGGCCAATTATTGTTTCGATTAATCGGGTTATTAACCTTAAAAAAAAAAGTGTGGTGTGGTGTTAATATGTAAAGTTTAAAAAAAGGACATTTATTCCTAAATATCACTATACGCAGGGGTAAATATAAAATAACCAACTGTTGTTATTATATTATTGTTAGGGAGTAAAATCTTTAATCCACTCTGAGAATAACAGACAGAAGAGATATACTCTATGTACTATTAGAGGTTGAATCCTGTAAATATCATCAGACTCAGATCAAATTTTTTTTATTTAAAGAAAAAAAAAAATTCTAGACTGTTTTGCAGATTTTCAAACAAAACTGTAATATTACATGCTTTTCTGCAGCTTTTCATTTGAAGTATATTGAACCAAAAAAAGCACCGTTTTGCATTGAAAAAGGTCCTTGACCCTTTCCAAATACACAGCAGCTGAAAAAAGCATCGATGTGAACGTTAAGTGAACTGTAGTGCATTTCTGCAAAAAGCACCAAAAAAACACACATGGGTGGGAACCAGGCCTAAGACATTTAGTAACATAATGGAGTTAAAAACAGTGAAAGTAATGTTTATAGTAGAGATTATTTGCTCTTTTTGTACTTTAAAGGTCTAATTTTAGCTTTTTTAATCCCATTTATGTTACTGTCCGATTAATCGATTATGAAAATAGTAATCGATTTAATTTCATAATCGATTAGTTGTTTCGGCCCTAATACGCTCACATAAAGACCGAAGGGGCCTCGTTGTGACATTCCTACATTTGCTGCTGACTCACTTAGGAAGTCCATCTGTGTAGCACATATTGAACAGAAGTAGACATAGACAATGTTGATTAAATGTTACACTCCATAGCCTGACTAGTGCCAAATAGCAGCTTTTCATATGGCATTGTGGAATATGACGCTGTTAACTGAGATAATAATAACTGTTGTATAATCACTTTTTACTCCGGTCATGATGAGACTTGTCTCAAAAAACAAAACAAAAAAAAGAGAAATGGTGCAAAATTGGCATAGTGTAGTAAATGGTTAAAACGTGTTTAAGACCAGTAAAAGCTAAGCTCGGGAGGGGGGAATGTAGCTGTAATTTTAAACCTAGAGAAGTGAGCCGGCAACTTTCGGTAGATCATAGGCTCAATAATAACATGCAATGCCAAGCTGCGGTTTCCAAAATGAGCAAAGTCCTTTCTTGTATTAGGTGAGGTATGGACTCCAGGGAGAGAGATATCATTTTGCCCCTGTACAAATCGTTAGTAAGACCTCACCTGGAATATGCAGTTCAGTTTTGGGCACCAGTTCTCAAAAAGGATATCGGGGAACTGGAGAAAGTGCAGAGAAGAGCAACCAAACTGATAAGAGGCATGGAGGAGCTCAGCTATGAGGAAAGATTAGAGGAACTGAATTTATTCTCTCTTGAGAAGAGGAGAATAAGGGGGGATATGAGCAATATGTACAAATACATAAGTGGTCCATAAGGGAATTTTCTGTACTTGCAGGGTCTATAAAGGAGAAGACATGTATGTATGTATGTATGTATGTATATGTGTGTGTGTGTGTGTATGTATGTATGTATATATATATATATATATATATATATATATACTGCATGTATGTCCTTTTTTGTTTTTCCATTACGTGCCATAAACAACCCTATACTGAAGATTCAAGATGAGGCATGTTCATATCCTAGTCCCAACCCACCTGATTGATCCCACCAGGAAGCTGTCACTCATAAGTGGCCGAGGCATTCCCCGCCCTTCAGCTGCATTTTTACATGTCCCATGTGGCTGCAGAATGGGTAATGCCTTGGCCACACTTCAGATGTCAGCTGCCTATTGGGATTTCCCCTAGTATGATCTAAACACGCCTGAGCTTGTTCCCATTATAGAAGCAACCTTTACAAATACTTTATTAAAGTGGTTGTAAACCCCCTGTAGCAATATGGCTTCAGATGAAACATATCCTCCTGCTAAGTTGTAACTGTTTATCTGCAGCCCTCTCTCCTCCACAGCTGTCTAAAACGCAAAGATCTAAGGCTATTTCTCAGCTCCAGCAGGCAGGGGGCAGGGATCTGATGTCACGCGCTGCACAGCATATAGCAGGGAGCTGAGTGTAATCTGAGACCTGAGTTAAGGGAAAGGACACACCACCCTCTACACCAGCGGTCTCCGAACTGTGCCCTGAGGGCTGAATGCAGCCTTTTACATGCCTTTATGCGGCCCTTAGAGCCCTATTCCTCCCACTGATATGAGGCACTATTCCTCCCACTGATACCAAACAATGGTGCAACAATTCCTGCACTGACACTAACAGAGGCACTATTCCTCCCACTGACAGCAACGATGGGGCGCTATTCCTCCCACTGACAGCAACGATGGGCGCTATTCCTCCCACTGACAGCAACGATGGGGGGCTATTTCTCTCCCCCCCTGTTGCCGCCAACAATGGGGCGCTATTCCCCCCCCCCGTTGCCGCCAACAATGGGGCGCTATTCCCTCCCCCCCGTTGCCGCCAACAATGGGGCGCTATTCCCCCCCCCCGTTGCCGCCAACAATGGGGCGCTATTCCCCCCCCCCGTTGCCGCCAACAATGGGGCGCTATTTCCCCCCCCCCCCGTTGCCGCCAACAATGGGGCGCTATTCCCCCCCCCCCCAGTTGCCGCCAACAATGGGGCGCTATTCCCCCCCCCCCCGTTGCCGCCAACAATGGGGCGCTATCCCCCCCCCCCCCCGTTGCCGCCAACAATGGGGCGCTATTCCCTCCCCCCACCCCCCCCCCCCCCGTTGCCGCCAACAATGGGGCGCTATTCCCTTCCCCCCCCCGTTGCCGCCAACAATGGGGTGCTATTCCCCCCCCCTCCCGTTGCCGCCAACAATGGGGTGCTATTCCCCCCCCCCTCCCGTTGCCGCCAACAATGGGGTGCTATTCCCCCCCCCCCCCCCCCCCGTTGCCGCCAACAATGGGGCGCTATTCCACCCCCCCCCCCGTTGCCGCCAACAATGGGGCGCTATTCCCCCCCCCAGTTGCCGCCAACGGTGGGGCGCTATCTCCCCCCCCCATTGCCGCCAACGATGGGGCGCGATTTCTCCCTCCCCCCAGTTGCCGCCAACGATGGGGCGCGATTTCTCCCTCCGCCCAGTTGCCGCCAACGATGGGGCGCGATTTCTCCCTCCCCCCAGTTGCCGCCAACGATGGGGCGCGATTTCTCCCTCCCCCCAGTTGCCGCCAACGATGGGGCGCTAATCCCCCCCCCCCCCAGTTGCCGCCAACGATGGGGCACTATTGCTCATCGCTTAGGGAACCCCAGCAAACTCTGGATGAACCCTAGTTGGGAAACAGCCTAGACAGTCTCAACAGTCTCGTAGAGAAACGTGCACATCTGAGGCTGTCAATCACCTTCTGTTTCCTGGAGGGTGGACGGGCTGTCTCCTGAGGTTCTGTGGTGTCACAAGTGACTCAAGCAGAGGAATGAGGCAGCAGACAGAAATCGCACTTGGTGCTTTGGTTTGAGGCTAGTACACATAGAGGGATATGCTTTGTTAATTTTTCATATCTGGAGTTTACAATCACTTTTAAGAGTGGTTCTATACTATGTGTGTTTGTTTGTTTTGTTTTTGTTTTTTTTTTTTTTGTTTTTTGCTGCATTACTTACTGTTAGTGACTTTTATAACTATTGTAAGGTTTATTTTTTCCTCCTTAATGAAATACTGGAAGCCGGTGTAACACATTAGCTTGCTCCAGAAAACTGATTTTCTTCTCATTGATGTTTCGCTTCTTATAAACCATTTTGTGAATGTTCTATATGACCATTTATTATGATTCGGTCCTAGATGTACTGACCTCCGGCACACTTCTCTCCCCCACCCCCACCTCCCTGTTTATCTCCTTCTTTAAATCCAAGCTTTCTCTCCTAGATACGCCAGCCTGTATTTCTGTTGTGCGGTTGAAGATCAGGATAATGAGCTGCTGACCCTGGAGCTAATCCACCGATACGTGGAACTGCTGGACAAATATTTTGGCAGCGTAAGTGTTATCTGTGAGACGCACTATGCCAAAGGGTGGGGAGGGGGGAATAAGAGCAGTATCCAGACGTGGGAGTAGAAAGAAAAGGATGAAGGATATGTGTACAGAGTTCTGATGTATTCCACAAGCTGCAGTCCTTTACTGAACTTCAACATAACCATTTACTTTAAAAGGGAACTCCACTTTCGTGGGGAAAAAAAATTGGCAAAAAAAAAAATGAAATAATATAGCATATATAATTGCAACACACGTCCTATTGTAATTGAATGTTATTAAGGCCCCTTTCACACTAGTGTGACTTTTCCTGTGAGAGTCGCATGACAAGTCGTACCCCATGATTTCCAATGATAACCATTCATATCTGTGCGACTTCAAGTCGCACCTCTACTACTTTGATGCGAGTTGAGGTCCATAGACCTCAAGTTTACACAGGCATTCCCTGAAATCGTGGAAAAAATTGCACGACTCAAGTTGCGGCAGTGTGAAAGGGTCCTAAAAATTTACCTTACCTTTTTCAATTTTCAGCACTGAAATTCTCTGTAAGATGCAATGTGGGGGACAATTCACTAAGTTTTACTGCATTGGGTTGTGCAGGCCAGTCAAGTTCCTCCACCCTAAACTCGCTCATCCATGTCTTTATGGACCTTGCTTTGTCTGGTCCAAATCATTTTTTGGTAGAGGGATTAGGGTCTGGGGTTGTGTTTCAGGGGTTGGGCTTGGCCCCTTGGTTCCAGTGAAGGGAACTCTTAAGGCATCAGAATACCAAGACATTTTGGACAATTTCATGCTCCCAACTTTGTGGGAACAGTTTGGTATTGGCCCCTTCCTATTCCAACATGACTGCACACCAGTGCACAAAGCAAGCTCCATAAGGACATGGATGAGCGCGTTCGGGGTGGAGGAACTTGTCTGGCCTGCACAAAGTCCTGACCTCAACCCGATAGAACACCTTTGGGATGAATTGGAGACTGGAAGAATGGTCAAACATTCCCATAGACACACTCCTAAACCTTGTGGACAGCCTTCCCAGAAGAGTTGAAGCTCTTATAGCTGCAAAGGGTGGGTCAACTCAATATTGAACCCTACAGACTAAGACTGGGATGCCATTAAAGTTCATGTGCGTGTAAAGGCAGGCGTCCCAATACTTTTCACAATATAGTGTATGACCCAATCCGTTGTGGTTCGGAAAGTACTATGTGCTGTAAACTTCAAACATCAAGTGCTCTGTGTGCAGGTCACCATCCTGTGCTCACATCCTTTTGCCTACACACTCACCAGACCCAAGATGTTCTGCTCGCTTTGCATATGTCCACAGCCGTTTTTCTCTGGTAATCTCCACTGTGCTTCACCGGATCAGAACATTTTTATGCTCGCTTTTCATATGCCCATAAGTTGTCTCCACTAGTTATACTTCTCTCCTCTGCTGCCACTTCCAGCAATGTCGCCTTTCTACTTGGTACATTCAGCCTGCCCATTAACAGTTTGAATCTTGGCCGGTTCTTGCTGAACCTGGAGAGATTCAAACTGTGTATGGCCGGCTTAAAGGGGTTGTAAAGTCAGAAGGTTTTTTATCTTGATGCATTCTATGCATTAAGATATAAAAAGCCTTCTGTGTACAGCAGCTCCATTTGGCCCCCTAAATACTTACCTGAGCCCCATCTCGACCCAGAGATGTTTCATTAGAGACTCGGCTGTCCGGCACTCTCCCTCCTGATTGGCTGAGACACAGCAGCGGCACCATTGGCACCCGCTGCTTACAATCAAAGTCAGCCAATCGGGGGAGAGAGAGGGGATGGGGTTGAACCGCAGCTCCGTGTCTGAATGGACACACGGAGCTGCAGCTCTGCTTCAGTGCCCCCATAGCAAGCTGCTTGCTGTAGGGGCACTGAACAGGAGGGAGGGGCCAGGAGAACAGAAAAGGGACCCAAGAAGAGGAGCATCCGGGCTGCTCAGTGCAAATCCACTACACAGAGCAGGTAAGTATAACATGTTTGTTATTTTTTATAGAGAAAAAAAAATAACTTTACAATCGCTTTAAGTTTGGCCATATAGGCAGAGGAGAAATTGAAAGATGTGACAAGATCAACAGTCCATTTCACAACCCACTATGATAGAAGCAGGTCTAGTTTAAATCGTGGTAATCGCAGACTATTCTTCCAAAGGACTCCTAGAGGAGAGCAACATATTTCTGATATAAAGTCTAGAGAAGTGAATGTGAATTGTCTCTAATACACCGAGCAGCCATTGTCACTTATAAGCTGCAACCTTGTCATCCTGAAAAGTGATATCCTTCACCACAAGAGAGCCGGCCAGCCTCTGAACATCGCCAAATTAAAGCCGCACCAAACTGTTCTATTGTGTCACAAGGTCAGTTGTACAAAAAAGACAGCACAAAAGAAAATTCCATCAGTATATACAGTAAAAGCAATATAGTATAAAAAAGATGGTACATAATAAACACCAAGAATTGCCATTTCCACATACAAAAGAAAACATAACTAACATACCCCATCATGTGTGTATATGTGTGTACACACACACACACACACACATATATATATATATATATATATATATATATATATATATATATATATATATATATATATATATATATATATATATATATATATATATATATATATATATATATACACATACACACACATATACACACACACATATATATTATACCCAGGGAGAACAGCCAACTGAGTGGCGGACACAACCATGATTTATAAGCAAAAGTAATCAAGTGAACTAGCTACCTTCTAAAAAGAAGGTAAACAAACCAAACATTATACGGTAACATTGACCCTTGGGGTCTTCAACAATTATCTCTGTTAGTCGTCCAGTGAAAAAAGAGACCTAGAACCATTCTTGAATCATTAGTTAGGCAAGAAGCCTGTAAATTGTAAACCATAAAGATATTGAATAGTTATAGTTTCAGAGACACTATGAAGTTATATCTGTAGAAGTTGATACAGGACTAATTGGGAAGGTGCTAAGCCCGAAGTGTCTAGCCATGGCTGCCATATTTTAAAAAAAATTGGTAGTAGCGTTTTTTTTCTTTGATGTGAAAGGCATTTACCTGTTCAATCCACTGTTTCGTCGTTGGAATCTGCGGTGATGGCCACGAACAAGCGATTTGCTTGCGAGCAATATACAGTGATCTAAGTACTGCCACATTATTTGGAGGGGTAAAAAGTTCCTCATCAGCTGCGCCTAGTAAACAAGTCACTGGATGTAACGGATCAGTGGTTTAATAAACTGTAGATATAATATCGGTCACATTTTTCCAGTATCTGAAAAGTTTTGGGTAACGCCACAACAGGTGTATAAGGTCTCCGTTGGCTCCCGCACATTTGGAGCACAAAGTAGATTCCCTTCTACCCCACCTGTGAAGCAGCACCGGAGTGCGGTATGTTCCATGCAATTTGAATAGCTGGTAGAGTCTGTATGAAGGAGAGACTGGGGTGGTTGGCATAGACTGCAAACAGTTCACAGTCCTCACCTCCAATGTTGCCCAAGTCTTGTTCCCACCTATGTCTACATGGTAATCTAGCTGCATCCTGTGTCCGTGAAGAGAGAGTAGTCTCTATCTGCAATATCATGCCCTTTTTATTCCGTGTGGCAAGTATGTCACTTATTAAGGGATGTTCTGTGGGTTCCAGTCTGGGTCTGGATTGTTGTACCTGAGTCTGTAAATCAGGGGTCTCAAACTGGTGGTCCTCCAGCTGTTGTGAAACTACAAGTCCCATGAGGCATTGCAAGGCTGACAGTTACAAGCATGACTCCCACAGGCAGAGGCATGATGGGCCTTGTAGTTTTGCAACAGCTTGAGGGCCACCAGTTTGAGACCCCTGCTGTAAAGCATGTCGAAGTTGGAGAGATCTGTCAAAATGCTTCTTTGACAGCTCAAACTCCCTCTATGTCCATGAAGGACTTTAAAAATGGTCTGACTGTATAACTGGGGAATTTAGCGAATACCCGAGCTCTCCCAGGACTGAAACCCCTCCAATTTACATAGTCCTGTGTAGCCAGGGTTGCGCCGCAATGGCGTTGTATGCCATTAAGCCTGTCATACCCAGACTATGTTTGATAGAGGCCCATAGCTTTGTTAGTAAAAGTATGGTGGGCATCGAAGTAGGGTACTGAGGTAAGCCGGCCTCCAAGATGAGAAATAGCAGGGTAAGTTGATAGTTAAGAAAATCTGTAAATTACGAATTGGGTCAGTCGGGTCCACCTCCCCCAACCACCCAGGTGCTGAAGCTGTGAAGCCATGAAGTAAAGTCTATTGGGTACTGCCATTCCACCCTGATCCTTTCTGTATTGTAGATAGCTTGATTCTAGCTGTCGTCTTTTTCCAAATAAGAGTGTTAATACCTGTGAACCATCTACGAGGAATCCATTGCGGGGAATTGTGGAGTATGTATAGAAGCTGGGGTGCCCATACCATTTTTTTAATGAGGTTGACTCTTCCTGTGACTGAATGGGGAAGTCTGCACCGGCAGTGCAAAATAAAGTTAAAAAAGAATATAAGAGAGAAGCTGCGCTGTGTGAAAGTTCAATCCAACAATAGCTTGTGGGTAACGAGATATGGATAAGTGACAATTCAAACGATTCCAAATAAACACCCAAGTGAAACTGATCCACAATAAAGTGCCACCACCGTATAAAAAACCTGCTTACCAGATGGCAAGCAAAACCCAGCAGACGGCTATAGCCCAGCCAAGGCCTTAACTTGTATGGAAAGATCGTTTGGACAGGTATGGATAAAGGATTATTCTCCAAACGCCCCGGTGCCGTGGAACTCCGATGGATCTCAGTAGCTCAGCGGGGTATAAGGGAAAAGACCAACCATAGCGTAATATTGCTTCAACATGTTTAATAAAAAACAGTAATGCACTTACATTTAAATGAAAGTAAAATCGCGCTAATACAAACAGAGCCGGCCGGCTGCAAATCAAATCCCGTCCTCCTAGTGAAACAGTGTGGTGACATCAGCACGTTTCCTCCTCCAGAAACGTTTCGTCATAAGTTGACGTTGTCAATGGGGAAAGTGAAAAAAGTGCAAAATAAAGGAAAGTTACCATTAAAGGTAGACAACCTATGACTTTTTGTAGTGAATGCTCTTTGTATTACTGGCTTCATTTGGAGCCTGGTACTTCCTTTTTAAGATGTTTGACATCTATGTAAGGCTGGCTGGAGATGGGTAATATCTTCTGTAGGGAGACTGGCTGCACGGGCCTCACTTTTGGAAAGGGTAGCAAAGAGAAGGGTTCATGGAAGAGGATATCCTTAGCTTAAAGTAATGGTAAACTTATTTATTTTTTAATAACAAACATGTTATACTTGCCTGCTCCTGGTTTTGCTCAGAGCAGTCCTGATCCTCCTCTTCTGGGATTCTCTGCCGACGCTCCCCCCCCCCCCCCATGCTGAATGTCCTAGATAACAAGCCGCGCTTGCTTTAAGAGCTCACGTGCGGCCCCCCCCGCTCTCTGCTCACTGGCTTTGATTGACAGCAGCAGAAGCCAGTGGCTCACTCTGCTACCTCCACATCCAGTGAGGAGAGAGCTGCTGGATCCAGATCAGGCTCAGGTAAGTATAAGCTGGGGCTGGAGGAGGGAAGCTGCACACAGGAGGTGTTTTTTTTTTTTTTTTTTCTCCCCTTAATGCAGAGAATGCATTAAAGTGATATTAAAGCTTTAGTTACAGCTTCTCGGTGGATGGGCCTTGGCCCAAAGCAGCCGCATATTTGTGTGCAATATTGCAAAAACAACTGTGCCAAGAGCACGTTACCGGCGGCTAACGGAAAGCTCCTGATCGCTGCTTGCAATCGGGAGCTTTCCAATCATGTACGGACAATCACGGCAATCATAAGCCCCGCCTTCCGGCATCCTAAACCCTTTAAAGTGCCAGAAGGCACCGGTGCCAAGGGGTTAAAATAAAATAACAAAAATGTTATACTTGCCTGCTCTGTGCAATGGTTTTGCACAGAGCAGCCCTGATCCTCCTCGGGTCCCCTGCTTGGCGCTCCTGGCTCCTCCACTTCAGCGAGTGCTCCATAGAAAGCTGCTTGCTGTGGGGGACACTCCTGCGGGTTATTGACACAGACAGGGTAACTCGGCCTCACAGCATTTGATTGACAGCAGCAGAAGCCATTGGTATCAGTCTGCCCAGCAGGGACAGATAACCGAGAGGCGCTGCTGGTGTGCAAAGCGCTGGATCGAGAATGGGCTCAGGTAAGTATAAGTGGGGCTAGGGGCATTCTAGACACCGAAGGTTTTGAACCTCAATACATAGAATGCATGAAGGTAAAAAAAAAAAAAAAAAAGCTTTAGAACCACTTTAAGGTAAAAAAAAAAACTTCTACCTTTACAACCACTTTAAGGCTGAGCACAGAGGGAGTTGCAGGAAAACGCACAATTCTGCATTAATCGCAAACTCTCCTCCCAAGACGGCTGCAGTGCACCCCTTAGTTACATTGTGAGCTCAATAAATAATTCAGCAGTAAAGAAAACATGTTCCATCTCCTGCTGAACTGTGACAGCAGACTGTATCAATGGCCACCCAACAAACCTTTGGCAACTGACCATCAACACCCACAGGCTATGCCACCTAGAACTTGGAATATTTAACCCAATGCAAGATGACGTTTCAGGCAACAAGCGTTTCCTTCACTGCTTTTTTTTTTTTTTTTGTATAACCCAATAGAACTGCTTCACATCCATGTCGTCTTCGTTCTTCTTTCGCAAGTCCTTTTACCGATCCTAGCCAATAGTTTTGTAATTGCGCTTCCACGCAGTTTTCATTGTATTGCAGAGTTATTCTTGCTCCGTAATGGACAGTTTTATGTCTCTGCAACATATAATTAAAATATGAGTCATATCTGAGCATTACGCACATATTTAATCTTGGAGGACACAGACATCCTGTCCAATCTTGTCAAATGTAGTTGTTTTTTTTTTTTTGTTTTGTTTTTTGTTTTTTTTTTTTTTTGTTTTTAGAACGACGCCTTCTCTCTGACCAACGCCATATGGTTTGGTGGGGTGGTGAAAGAACAAGCATTGTCACCGCGCAGGGTTGGTTTATGAAAACCAGACTGACCCTGGCTAAATGCGTTATCAGTACCATTGTCTGCAGAACTGCTTCTACATCATCGTCAAATCTAGCTAATATAGGTCTTCTTTTTATTGTTCTATTGATCTTTCACCCGATCTCGCACCTTTTTTTGAATCAAAAATTAAACCAGTTGAATGGGCTGGAAAATTTTGATTATTTTGGCTAAGACTGCTCGGGCATAAGTTGTCCAGCATAATTTTGATCTATTTTAGCAACAAGAAGGTGCTATTTATGTCCTTTTTCCAATTGAACTAAGCGGGGCTGAAAGCACAATGCACAATTTGTATAAAGCCAAACTCCAGGAATTATCTTTATTGCGAAAAAACATGGGTCCAGCTTGGCACAATGTAATTATCCACATGTGATATCCAAAGGGAGGCTGAAAATCACTATATTCAGTGATAGCCAAGATTTTTGGGATGCTGTTTCTCCTCTGCACACAAGGGTCACTGGTTTGGCAACGCCACTGTTCAGCCTTGGATTTTTAAAATGCATACAAGGGTCATCTCTGGATAAGGTGGAGAGAAGGGGGGGTAGATGACATCAGTCTCCCCACATCCCATCAGAAAGCATCCCCCTGTTCGTTTGTGGTCAGTGTTCAATGGAGAAGTTGTTTAAACAGGACCCCGAAGCTCACAGCTATCATTGTATGTATCAGGGCAAGTTGACAATAAAGGTGTTCTGCCCCGAATTTTGGCAACCTTGGAGAGCCACAACATATGGGCGGGGTGGGGGGAGGTGTAGTCTCCTGCTTCTAAAGGGCCAGGATGCAAGCCCTAACAGCATTTACCAAGTGAATCAACCTAGTCGTCTTGTAGAGTATCCTGGACAGGTGAAGACGTGTAGCAAATATTTGGCCAGGTCTTTACCCAGATCAAAATCGGTCCTAGACCTAACTGTGGAATAAAAATGTTGAAATTTTGCCACTTGTCCAAAAGATGTGCAAGAGGGTACCCTTGGAAATCTGGCACCTTCAGCACTTTTGGGTGTTCTGTCCACCTTTTGTGTGTTCCAGCCTGCTGTTCAATTATCTCAAATCTAAAAGAAAGATTGATCAAGCGGTGATGGGAGTAAGAAATGCCCCACTGTTGGTGGTCAGCAACAATAAAAAAAATGCCCTAGAGTTGGTGGTCAGCAGCATTAAAAAGAATGCCCCAGGGTTGGTGGTCAGCAGCAATAAAAAGAATGCCACAGGGTTGGTGGTCAGCAGCAATAAAAAGGATGCCCCAGGGTTGGTGGTTAGCATAAAAAAAAGCATGCCCCAGGGTTGGTGGTCAGTGAGAGTAAAAAAAAAAAAATCAGCCCCAATAACTGGTGGTCAGTGAGTAAATATGTCCCAGCTTGGTGGTTAGTGGGAGTAAAGATGCCCAAAGGTTGTTGGTCAGTGGCAGAAGGGATAATGTCACATTGTTGTCGGTGTAACAAGTAATGCCCCACCCTTGAGTTCAGTAGAAAGAATAACGCCCCTTAGTTGTCAATTGGAGGAAATTGTTCCCTATTGTTTGTTAGTGGGAGGTCTATTGCCCTATTCTTGTGGCCAATGGGAGTAATACTGCCCTGTTCCCGTGGTTAGAGAGAGGGATTGTTAGTGGGAGGAATTATGCCCTGTCGCTTGTGTCAGTGTAGTAACTAGTGCATTGTCTTTGATGCCGAGAGGAATTATTTTTCATTGTTGGTGTCAGTGGGAATAACGCCCCATTACTTGGGTCAGTAGAAGATATAGCTCCTCTTTGTGGGTGTCAGTAGAAGGACTTGCCCCACCTACATTAATGGTGCAGGCTACATGGAGACACATAACTAAGCTCTGAGGGGGTGGAGTGTAACACGCTGGGGTTGTGGCCTGGTTGCAGTACAGGCTGAGGTTGCCACTCCATTCATCTCTGTAGGACACCATAGATGTGCGACTTCCAGGGGTCTCTCCCATTCTTCCTTGAACCTTCGCAAGAGCCAGGATGGGCTCCATCCCGTCAACACTCTAGCAGCAGCAGCTGCGGATGCACAACCTACATACCCCCTCCTTAGCGAGCCTGAGCGGCACACATACACTTTCCAGGTTGCATGGAGACACAGGTGGCACACCGAAGGCACTGGATAACACGGGATGCTCTGGAGTCTCTGGATGACACAGGATTCTGAGGGGTAAGTGAATGATGCTGGACACACTGGGATCGTTGTGAGCACAGGAGTCTCGGGGGTTGCTGTGGACACAGTAGTCTTTTAAAAGTCTCCTTGTCCTAGGATCTTCTGACTGATCACAGAACATCATTGGGTCTTCTTTCTGTGCTGTGGCAGTATGCCATCCTCAGTACTACAGAGAGTGCTAATGACTTTAATGATGTCTGCAATGCATTCTGCTGTATAGTACTGAACACTAAAGCCAATGTGGTGACTCGCCCCAAAGGGTGTGTCCATGACCGCTGATGCTGGTGGCCATGTCAACCTGGTAGAAGAACGGGAAAGTGGAGATTTGGAAAAAAAAAGGGGGGGGGGTCAGGGCTGGAAACAGGGTGTGTTTTGCAGAGAGAACTATTACTTTTTTCTTTCAAACAGGTCATTTGCTTTAAAGAGTATCATTGGGGGTGCATGTGCTTTCTAATAACACTTCCAGTGCTTTAGTCTTCACTTTAATGCAGAGCTAAAAGGATTGCGAAGATCTTCATCATCTATCACTTTCAGGTATCTCAGATGCCTACATCTTCCTTTTGCACATGGTGGTATTACCCGCCGTCTCCTACGTCACTTCTGTGTCCCTACAGCTCTGAATGGACATGCTGGTTACTTAGGGGAAGGGAGAACCACAGCAGGGATGTGCAGCCATCTGACACACTAGGCAGTGTCAGAAACTTAAGATCCTAGGAGAACCTCTATCTTTGCAAGCAAGTGAAGATTGTATTCATCAGAGGTGGAAAAGGTAAGTAAAATCCCTTAAAGCGAACGATGTCACTGTTTCTTCTAGGCTTGAACACATTTTGACCACCAGGTATTTTGTTTTGGTGGTGGCTACTATGGAGGAAGGAGCTTTGGGGGAGCGCTGATGAGGAGGGTATTAATAGTTGGATGGGCTTTTAGTTAATGAAACAAGTAAACAGTGTCTCTTTAAAGCAGGGGTCTTAAGCTGCTGGCCCTCCAGCTGTTGTGAAACTACAGGTCCCATTGTGCCTCTGCCTGTGGGAATCATGTTTGTAACTGTCAGCCTTGAAATGCTTCATGGGACTTGAAGTTTCGCAACAACAGCTGGAGGAGGGCCACCAGTTTGAGACCCCTGCTTTAAAGAAACACTGTTACCTTGTTCCATTCACTAAAAGCTCATCCAACTACTAATACCCTCCTCATCAGTGCTCCCCCAAAGCTCCTTCCTCAATAGTAGCCACCACCAAAACAAAATACCTGGTGGTCAAAATGTGTTAGAGCCTTGAAGAAACAGTGACATCATCCACTTTAAGGGCCCGTGTCTGGGAATAGCGAATGCCTGCTAGATTCCAGCACTACCACATGGGAGAAGGTCAAGCTCTGCCCCATAACTGCCACATGGGAGAAGGTCAAGCTCTGCCCCCATAACTGCCACATGAGAGAAGGTCAAGCTCTGCCCCATAACTGCCACATGGGAGAGGGTCAAGCTCTGCCACATGGGAGAAGGTCAAGCTCCCCCCCCCCATAACTGCCACATGGGAGAAGGTCAAGCCCTCCCCCCCCAATAACTGCCACATGGGAGAAGGTCAAGCTCCCCCCCCCATAACTGCCACATGGGAGAAGGTCAAGCTCCCCCCCCCCATAACTGCCACATGAGAGAAGGTCAAGCTCTGCCCCCATAACTGTCACATGAGAGAAGGTCAAGCTCTGCCCCCATAATTGCCACATGAGAGAAGGTCAAGGTCCCCCCCCCCCATAACTGCCATATGGGAGAAGGTCAAGCTCTGCCCCCATAACTGCCACATGGGAGAAGGTCAAGCTCTTCCCCCATAACTGCCACATGGGAGAAGGTCAAGCTCTGCCCCCATAACTGCCACATGGGAGAAGGTCAAGCTCTGCCCCCATAACTGCCACATGGGAGAAGGTCAAGCTCTTCCCCCATAACTGCCACATGGGAGAAGGTCAAGCTCTGCCCCCATAACTGCCACATGGGAGAAGGTCAAGCTCTGCCCCCATAACTGCCACATGGGAGAAGGTCAAGCTCTGCCCCCATAACTGCCACATGAGAGAAGGTCAAGCTCTGCCCCCATAACTGCCACATGGGAGAAGGTCACGTTCTCCCCCCATAACTGCTACATGGAAAAAGGTCAAGCTCTGCCCCCATAACTGCCACATGAGAGAAGGCCATGTTCTCCCCCAAATCCAGACACACTGAATATTTTGCTCTAGCTGTACCAGAAGAAGGAGCGATGGGGGATTATAGGAGATGTATCAGTGCCTGTACCAAGAAGCTGAACCCCCCCCCACAAACCCACTGTCATTTTGACACAGATGGACAAGGTGACAGCCTCACTTAATGACTACACTGTCTGAACGAGCAAGGTTGCGTAGTGATAATAGAGAGACTGCTAAGATACTTCATAGGAATTCTTTGTGAGCACTCCTCTTGTTTGTCTGTCTGTGACATGAAACAGAAGTGTTTGTTTAGAAGCAGTGACATGTTGCTATGCCTCTTGTTTTTTAATGTACATTTCAGCAAACCTGTTGTACCCTTGTCATCCTTTTTCTTGATGCTTTCCCCTCGCTGTGCTTCTCAGTCAACCTTTTGATCAGCGCCTACAGCGATCCTGCTTATTTTGAGGAAAGAGCCATCTAGATGACTGAATGCAGCATACTCGGCTTTGTTTGAACGCGGCCACCAGTGCTCTCATCAGGTTGAGGATTTAGTGGATGTTGCTTGGTAAAGTCAACCTGTCACCTGCTGAATAAACCTATTCAAGTAATGAGGGAAGATAAAGAAAACCCTTAAAGGATAAGAACAGCCAAAGCTACACTATATTGTCAAAAGTATTGGAACGCCTGCCTTTACACGCACATGTTGGGTAAAACCGCAGCTCAACCGCCTATTTTTACTGACCCTTGGCTGCAAGTCTGAATTAACCCTCTAAGGGATTAGGCAGCCGTGTGTGTTTACAGCTACACTGGATTGTCAAAAGTATTGTGACACCTGCCTTTACACGCACATGAACTTTAATGGCGTCTTAGTCCGTAGGGTTCAATATTGAGTTGGCCCACCCTTTTGCAGCTATAACAGCTTCTACTCTTCTGGGAAGGCTGTCCACAAGGTTTAGGAGTGTGTCTATGGGAATGTTTGATCATTCTTCCAGAAGCACATTTGTGAGGTCACGCACTGATGTTGGACGAGAAGGCCTGGCTCACAGTCCCCGCTCTAATTCATTCCAAAGGTGTTCTATTGAGTTGAGTTCAGGCCAGTCAAGTTCCTCCACCCAAAACTCGCTCAGCCATGTCTTTATGGACCTTGCTTTGTGCACTGGTCTAAATCATTTGGTGGAGGGGAGATTACGGTGTTGGGTTGTTTTTCAGGGGTTGGGCTTGGCTACTTAATTAGGGAACTCCGCCCAGCAGCCTGGACCGCAGTCTGGATCCGTTGAGAGGTTGAGCCAGCCTCACCCACCCCCCTCCACAGCCCAGCACTCTAGTAAACATGGTGGGGCAGAGCAGAGAGCTGGAGACTGACAGTCCCCAGGTCCGTACTCACAGAATGCTGAGAGCTGAGTGATCAGCAGTCTTTGATCGCTCAGTGCAAAGCTATCGTTGGATTGATGTTCCCTCCATCTAGGTGAGTGTATATATGTGTGTGTTTGTGTATATATTTGTGTGTGTAATATATATATATATATATATATATATATATATATATATATATATATATATATATATATATATATATATATATATATATATATATATATTCATTTTTATTATATCATTTTTTAAAAGCCGAAGTCCTCCTTTTCACTTTTAATAGTTTGGGCCAAGCTAGCCATAATTTAGCCAAATAGTTATTTTGGCACCCTATCATACTATAGTAGCATTAGCTACTTATAGTATGCAGCACTATAAACAAAGCCCTTCACGCTCAAGTAATATGTTTGATATATGAGAAGAAAAAGGGGGCAAAGAAGTTGCAGCACAAAGTTATTAACTTTCACAAATATACCACTCCACAAATCTACTACTGACTTCTTGAAAGGGGATCGGAGCACTATGAATAAGTCAGTATCGACGTAACGCGTAGGGCGGAGCTTCTTGTGGCACACAATCAGAACTGAGGATACCCTGCATACTAGCCGCAGCCCCACCCCAGTATTCGTGCTGTAAGCCAAACTCCTCTGTGGATGAGTGAGCCTTGTCACCCTAGGACTCAGTGTGTTAGGGCCTGTTCACACCACATGCAGTGCAATGCTTTTTTTTTTTCTACATTATAAAAAAAAGCATGGAAAGTAGGTTATATGGGTTCCAATGGCATAGGTTCACACTAGTACAGTGCGTTTTTAGTTCCAGAAAAAAATTACAACGTGCTGCTTTTTTCCTGCACAGAACTGTACTGGAACGTGGTAAAAAGCATCAAAAATGTGCTGGATGCCAGTACAATGGGAAACAAGAAAAAAAGCATCTGGAATGCATCCGGAAATGCATTAACGCATCGAACGGATCTTGAGGACATTTTTGTATTACGAACGGGCATTTACTGGCAGGATCACCAGGTGAAAAAGAGCCTGAAAAAATACAAAAAAATGCAGCCACCACATTTTAAAGCAGACCTCCACCCAAAAGGGAAAGCTCCGCTTGTTTGCCCCCCCCTCCACTGCCACATTTGCAACTTTTTGGGAGGAGGGAGGAGCAGGTACCTGGTTTTGACAGATCACTGCTCCCTCTTTTTGCTCAGATTGCTGCGGCGATCTGAGCTGGAAGTTCAGCCCCCCCCCTCCTTGCTTCGCAGTCTTCACAGGTCCCAGAGGACTACGGGGCCATTCACAAGGCGCAGCGCGACTCGTGCGTGCTCTATAGGAAACAGGCTTCACTTCCTGTTTCTCTTAGTTAAGATTCCAACACCTGCACCTGAAGCTGATTGAAGATTTGGCTTGGGTGAGGACAGCGCTGGATCCCTGGACAGGGAAGTGTCCTTATACTAAAAGTCAGCAGCTACAGTATTTGTAGCTGCTGACTTTATTTTTTTCTGAAGGAGCCTGGAGCTCCTCTTTTGCTAGGCAACACAAATTGCTAATCGGCCAATCACATGGCAGCAACTCAACGCATTTAGGCATCAAGACGCGGTGAAGACAACTTGCTGAAGTTCAAACCGAGCATCAGAATGGGGAAGAAAGAGGATTTAAGTGACTTTGAACGTGGCATGGTTGTTGGTGTCAGACAACCTGGTCTGAGTATTTCAAAAACTGCTGATCTACTGGGATTTTCACAGACAACCATCTCTCAGGTTTACAGAGAATGGTCCACAAAAGAGAAAATATCCAGTGAGCGGCAGTTGTGTGGATGAAAATCCTTTGTTTATTTCAGTGGAGAATGGGCAGACTGGTTTGAGATCATGGACAACAGTAACTCAAATAACCACTCATTACAACCAAGGTATGCAGAATACCATTTCTGAATGCACAACACATCGAACTTTGAAGCAGATGGGCTGCAGCAGTCGAAGACCACACCGGGTGCCACTCCTGTCAGCTAAGCACAGGAAATTGAGGCTACAATTAGCACAGGCTCACCAACATTGGACAATAGAAGATTGAAAAAAACGTTGCCTGGTCTGATGAGTCTTGGTTTTCAGCTGGTTCAGATTCAGCATTCAGATGGTAGGGTCAGAATTTGGTGTAAACAACATGAACGCATGGATCCATCAATGGTTCAGACTGGTGGTGTAATGGTGTGGGGGGGATATTTTCTTGGCACACTTTGGGCCCCTTAGTACCAATTGGGCATTGTTTAAACACCACGGCCTACCTGAGTATTGTTGCTGACCATGTCCATCCCTTTATGACTACAGTGTACCCATCTTCTGATGGCTCCTTCCAGCAGGATAATACACCATGTCACAAAGCTCCAATCATCTCACCACTGGACAATGAGGTCCCTGTACTCCAATGGCCTCCACACTCACCAGATCTCAATCCAATAGAGCACCTTTGGGATGTGGAGGGACGATTGATTCGCATCATGGATCTGAAGCAACTGTGTGATGCTATCATGTCACTATGGACCAAAATCTCTGAGGAATGTTTCCAACACCTTGTGCCAGGAAGAATGAAGGCAAACGGAGGTCCAACCCGGTACTAGCAAGGTGTATCTAATAATAAAGTGTCCGGTGAGTGTAGTTCTGTTGAGTTTTGATACTCCTTCAAACCCTGTGAAAGGTATTGACCACACGGGGTGTGCATTTATTTTTAATCAACCAGCTGACTTGCATTGAGGAAAGAGCAGAAAAGCGTACTCCACAAGAAATGGCTGGATGAGCAGCTTGCAAAGATCTGAGGTTTTGCTGAAGTAAAAGACACAAATACGTTTTAATACAATCCTTTATTGTCATCCTTAGTGCTGCTGATCTCCTGCAACCTCTTAAGGCACTTCCTGTGTACATGGACTCCGGTGAAGCGATGACATTTGGGTCAGGTCAGGGGAATGGGGTCAAAAGGGATTAGTCCACTTATCTTATAATACACAGGTGTTTGAGAAGGGCTCTTTGTAGTGAAGGTGGTGATTAAAACGCCTCGTCTTTTATACATCCGCCAGCAGATCTCTGCAGCTTGTCCTTGAATCCCTCCATCGTGCTTGACAACTTCGCTCTCCGTTCTCCCCGTGCCGCTGTTTGCCACTCATTGTGCCGTCCTCTTCAATACGGTGCCGTCCACCTTTTTGTCCTGGGTCCTCATAATGTTCCTTTTTGTATTCTCATATTTAGCCTGCTAGCTGAACGACATCCACTCAATAGATTCCTCCATCCTGGCTAAATGGCCTGGATGGAGGCATCTCCTCTGCCATCTAGTGCATTCAGATACACTATATTGTCAAAAGTATTGTGACGCCTGCCTTTACACGCACATGAACTTTAATGGCATCCCAGTCTTAGTCTGTAGGGTTCAATATTGAGTTGGCCCACCCTTTGCAGCTATAACAGCTTCAACTCTTCTGGGAAGGCTGTCCACAAGGTTTAGGAGTGTGTCTATGGGAATGTTTGACCATTCTTCCAGAAGAGCATTTGTGAGGTCAGACACTGATGTTGGATGAGAAGGCCTGGCTCGTAGGTCTCCACTCTAATTCATCCCAAAGGTGTTCTATCAGGTTGAGGTGCAGGTCAATCAAGTTCCTCCACCCCAAACCTGCTCATCCATGTCTTTATGGACCTTGCTTTGTGCTCTGGTCCAAATCATTTGCTGAAGTGGGGATCATGGTGTCGGGTTGTTTTGTCAGGAGTATCAAGACATTTTGGACAATTTTAATGCTCCCAACTTTGTTCAGTTCGTTCCAACATGACCAGTCAAGTTCCTCCACCCCAGATGCACTATATTACCAAAAGTATTGGGCCACCCCTCCAAATCATTTTGTGGAGGGGGATTATGATGTGGGGTTGGGCTTGGCCCCTTAGTTCCAGTGAAGGGAACTCTTAAGGCGTCAGCATACCAAGACATTTTGGACAATTTCATGTTCCCAACTTTGTGGGAACAGTTTGGGGACGGCCCCTTCCTGTTCCAACATGACTGCGCACCAGAGCACAAAGCAAGGTCCATAAAGACGTGAATGAGTGTATTTGGGGTGGAGTAACTTGACTGGCCTGCACAGAGTCCTGACCTCAACCCGATAGAACACCTTTGGAATGAACTAGAGTGGAGACTGCAAGCCAGGCCTTCTCATCCAACATCAGTGCCTGACCTCCCAAATGCGCTTCTGGAAGAATGGTCAAACATTCCCATAGACACACTCCTAAACCTTGTGGACAGCCTTCCCAGAAGAGTTGAAGCTGTTATAGCTACAAAGGATGGGCCAACTCAATATTGAACCCTACGGACTAAGACACCATTAACGTTTGTGTGTAAAGGTAGGTGTCCCAATACTTTTGACAATCTAGTGTAGCTGTAAACGCACACGGCTGCCTAAACCCTTAGAGGGCTCATTCGGACTTGCAGCCAAGGGTCAGTAAAAATAGGCGGTTGAGCTGTGGTTTTACCCAACACAGCCAACAGAGAGGGTTGTAAGCATGCTGTGGTTCCGTTTTTGGGGGGCAGTACCACCACAGAATGCAACCCATTCAAGTGAATGGGGCTGCGCCACGGCCCGGTGCAATGCACGCTGCTACAATATAACTTTTTTTGGGTGAAGGATATAATACTTGAGTGTAACGTATTTATTTCCTCTCCCAGAGATCACAGTATACTCTCCAATAATGCCGTTATCTGCTTTCCTGTCCAGAAGGACCAAGCCATCTTTGTTCGGGCATCATTCCCGGTCAGCATGTACTTCTGAACTGAGATATGGACTCAGGCATGTAGATGGCATCTGTGCAATTTCTGGCTGTGTTTACATGTCTCACACTTATCAGCCCCTGTCACTTTGTGACTTTCTACTAAGTAAAGACTGGGGAGGGGGAAATGAGGACGTGTTTCCTCCAGCCTGTAGCAGCAGACTCATGACATCATCTCAGCCTAGGCAAAGTCACTGAGCTCAAGGACAGATTTTCATTTTCAAAGGTGGAACTTTGTTGCCGTATCTTGTGATACGTTGGGACTATTTTCATGCAGATGTATACATTACAGAAAGGTCCAATGATGCTGTTTCATGGTTCTGTGTTATCGGTTGTACTTTTGTATTAATTTCTCTTGTTCCTTTAAACACTTGCTGCCCGCGCTATAGGCGAAAGACGGCTGCAACTGACCTAAAACGTCCCTTACCACGTGATCAGCTGTCAGCCAATGGCGGCTGATCATGTGATGTAAACAGAAGCTCGGTAATCTGTTTTTTTTTTTTTTTTTTTTTCCTCATGCCATCAGCTTGAGGCGAAAGAAAGGCCAATCACCGACTTCTGTCAGAGGGACATTGGTCCCTCACACAGAAAGCCGCGGCTGCATTTTCTGTGCCCATCAGTGTCAGCTATCAGTACCCACCATTGCCCACAGTGCCATCTGTCAATGCCCATCAGTGTCTCATAATCAGTGCCACAGATCAGTGCTGCCTATCCGTGTCACCTACCAGTGCCACCCATCAGTGCCGCCTTATCAGTGCCCATTACTGCTGCCTTATCAGTGCCCATTACTGCTGCCTTATCAGTGCCCATTAGTGCCGCCTTATCAGTGCCCGTTGGTGCTGCCTTATTAGTGCCCGTTGGTGCTGCCTTATTAGTGCCCGTTGGTGCTGCCTTATTAGTGCCCGTTGGTGCTGCCTTATCAGTGCCCGTTGGTGCTGCCTTATCAGTGCCCATTACTGCTGCCTTATCAGTGCCCATTACTGCTGCCTTATCAGTGCCCATTAGTGCCGCCTTATCAGTGCCCATTAGTGCCGCCTTATCAGTGCCCATTACTGCCGCCTTATCAGTGCCCATTACTGCCGCCTTATCAGTGCCCATTAGTGCCGCCTTATCAGTGCCCGTTGGTGCCGCCTTATCAGTGCCTATCAGTGCAGCCTCATCAGCGCACATCAGTGAAGGAGAAAAATTACCTGTTTTCAAAATTTTATAACAAACTATGAAACATTTTTTGTTTTTTTGTTTTTTTCAGAATTTTTGGTCCTTTTTTGTTTTGTTTAGCAAAAAATTAAAAACCCAGCAGCAATTAAATACCACCAAAAGAAAGCTCTATGATAAAAATTTCATTTCGGTAAACTGTAGCATGACTGCGCAATTGTCATTTAAAGAGTGACAGCGCTGAAAGCTGAAAATTTGTTCTGGGCAGGAAGGGGGTTTAAGTGCCCAGTAAGCAAGTGGTTAAAGTAGTTCCTGAGTTGGATAGATGAGGAAGGTACAAAGGTGATTGGCGCAGCAATGTATCTGTAGCTGGTATTGTCTGCATTGTTTATTGTTTTTCCCCACTAATAGAGCTTTCTTTTGGTGTTATTTGATCACCCCTGCGGTTTTTATTTCTTGCGATATAAACAAAACAATAGTGACAAGTTTGAAAAAAACACAATATTTTTTACTTTTTGCTATATATCCAAATTTTTTTTTTTTTAAACTAATTTTTTCCTCAGTTTAGGCCGATACATATTTTTCTACATATTTTTGGTAAAAAATATCGCAATAAGCATATACCAGTATTTATTGGTTTGCGCAAAAGTTATAGCGTCTTCAAAAATAGGGGATAGATTTATAGCATTTTTATTTATTTATTTTTTTACTAGTAATGGCAGCAATCTGCGAATTTTATCGTGACTGCGATATTGCGGCGGGCACATCGGACACTTTTGACACATTTTTGGGACCATTCACATTTATACAGCGATCCATGCTATAAAAATGCACTGATTACTGTATAAATGTGACTTGCAATGAAGGGGTTAACCAGGAGGGGGCACTGTAGGGGTTAATTATGTTCCTAAAGAGTGATTCTAACTGGGGGGGGGGGGGGATTCACAAGGAGAGGAGACTGATTGGTGTTCCTCTGTACAAGGAACACAACATCGGCCTCCTCTCCTCTGACAGGACGTGGATCTGTGTGTTTACATACACAGATCCACGGTCCTGCTCAGTTACCGGGCAATCGCGGGTGCCCGGCGGACATCGCGGCCGCCGGGCACGTGCACCGGGACCCGAGTGACGCGGCGCCCCCTGGAGGGCCTGGAAGGCCGTCACGTTATATGACGGCGGCCCAGGATAACAGCTGCACCGTCCCGCCGTCCTATGACGGTGGGAGGGCAGCAAGTGGTTAAAGCAGAAGTAGGGCCAAAGCTCTTTTGGCCCTACTTCTGTAGGTCACAAGAGTGCACTTCGTTCTGCCCACTCCTTACCCGTATTCAGCTGACAGTGGGCTGAAGTCAAATGTCGGCTGACTTTACTCAGCCAGTCCAGACTCTGGAGGGAACCCCAACTTTAGTGTCGGGATCCAACTGGATGCCTGAACAGCAGCTGGCTGTGCCACTTACTGCCGGTTCACACAGGGGCGACTTGTCAGGCGACCTTGCCGCCTGACAAGTTTCCTCCCGTTCTGTACTATGGAGCCGACTTAGAAAAAGGTTCCTGTAGCATTTCTGGGGCGACTTCAGGCGACTTGCATTGACTTTTATACAGAAGTCGTTTTGCAAGTCGCCGCTGAAGTCGTGTGCAGGTCGCCTCGGTGAGGCGACCTGCAAGTCGTGCCGCCCCTGTGTGAACCGGGGCTTAGTGTGCCGCTGGGAGACACCACCTCTAGCCAATCCCGCCACCTGCACAGCCTCACAATCCAGTGAGCGCTGGAGGGGAAGAGAATAGAGCCGGGGACTGATAGTCACCACTCTCTGATCATTGAAGACCAATGACTGAGCGATCAGCGGTCTTTGATCGCTCAGTTCTCAGTCTTGTAGGCGGCAGGGGACAGATGCAACATTGGACTGTTATTAGAGAAGTATGGATGTTTTTTTTTTATTTTGTTTTGTTTATTTTTATTTTCTTGTTTTTTTCTTAAATCCTGAGCTTCGCTTTTTTTTTTTTTTTTTTTTTTTTTTTTTTTTAATGCTCCTTTTCATCACCCTCTAACCTTTGTACCCCACTCTTCCTACAGGTGTGTGAGTTGGATATCATCTTTAACTTCGAGAAGGCCTACTTTATCCTGGACGAGTTCCTGATGGGGGGCGAAATCCAAGACACATCGAAAAAGAGCGTGCTGAAAGCGATCGAGCAGTCAGACATGTTACAAGAGGTGACAAGTTTTCTGACTTCTCTCTCTCTCTCTCTCTCTCTCTCTCTCTGTTCACATCCCCGGCCTCCATTAGTCTCTCTGCTCAGCTGTTCAGTTGGCTGTTTTTTCTTTTCCTTTCCATTCTCTTTGTGTCTCCCCTGCTCCCTCCTCCTTTTCTCTGCAGTGGATGAATCACACATCTCTTGTCCTGTCACAGCTCAGTGACTCCCACCCACTCACTTTCATCACAAGAAATTTCCACACTGGAGCAGGGGGGCGGTGAGGGGGGGTGGGTGGAGCGCGTGTGTGGCGGGGAGATTATGGCTGTCTGAGCGGAGGGGGCACAGATTTGGGGAAGGTGGAGGGGGGGGGGGATCAGGTGCACACTGTGAAGTTCAATGATACGGAGAAAGTGGTTGAATGAAATGATGAATGGGTGGTAGGCGCCGAAGTAACAAGGGAGAGTAATGAGAAGGCAGAATGGAGGAAAGGAGGGGGCTGAATTATATACGGGGGGGGGGGGAGCGGGCAGAGATTAGAGCTGTTCAGAGAATTTGGGGTAATAAAAGCACCTGGCGAAAGCGCTGAAATGTTAACATGAAAATTTACCTGTCTGCACTCACAAAGGCTTTCTTTTTTCCTCTTTTGTTATTAAGTTGATGATTTTTATTGCTGTAATGTTAAAGAAAAACATCGGGACGCAGTGACTACTCTCATTAAAGGTGAAGGCTCTGGGGCCGTGGTCCTGATCTGCCATCGGCAGCTGGCATAGTAAAGGCAGACAATCCAGGAATTGCTAATGGCAATGGTGCCTTCCACTTTTTATCCTCACAGGCTTTTTGTAAAGTGGACCTATGCTCTAAGCTTAAAGGTTAAATTCAACTGTTACATCTGGTTTACATGTTAACACCCATATCTAGATTGTAAGCACTAAGGGGAAAAAAGTATTTGATCCCTTGCTGATTTTGTATGTTTGCCCACTGACAAGTAAATGATCAGTCTATAATTTTAATGGTAGGTTTATTTTAACAGCAAGAGACAGAATAAAAAAAAGAAAATCCAGAAAAACGCATTTCTAAAAAGTTTTATAAATTGATTTGCATTTTAATAAATGAAATAAGTATTTGACCCCTTCACAAAACATGACTTAGTACTTGGTGGCAAAAATCTTCTTGGCAATCACCGAGGTCAGATGTTTCTTGTAGTTGGCCACCAGGTTTGCACATCTCAGGAGGGATTTTGTCCCACTCCTCTTTGCAGATCCTCTCCAAGTCTTTAAGATTTGGAGGCTGACATTTGGTAACTTGAACCTTCAGCTCCCTCCACATATTTTCTATAGGATTAAGATCTAGAGATTGGCTAGACCATTCCAGGACCTTAATGTGCTCCATCTTGAGCCATTCCTTTGTTGCCTTGGCCGTGTGTTTTGGGTCATTGTCATGCTGGAATATCCATCCACAACCCATTTTCAATGCCCTAGCTGAGGGAAGGAAGCTCTCGCCCAAGATTTGACGGTACATGTCCCAGTCCAGCTGTCAAAGGATGTCAGGGACAAGACTGTAGACCTGCACAAGGTTGAAATGGGCTACAAGACCATCAGCAAGCAGCTTAAAGAGAAGGAGACAACTGTTGGAGTGATTATTCGCAAATGGAAGAAATACAAAATAACCATCAATTTGCCCTCGGTCTGGAACTCCATGCAAGATTTTGACTCATGAGGTAAGGATGATCATGAGAAAAGTGAGGGATCAGCCCAGAACTACTGGAGAACCCCTAGGGGAGCTCCATTAAGGGAGGCATCAGACCTACTCACTGTCCTGAGCGCAGTCATCACATATATTTTAGTTTATCCAGAACTACATGGTTGGGGCTTGTGAATGATCTCAAGGCAGTTGGGACCACAGTCACCAAACAAACCATTGGTAAAACAATACGCCGCCATGGATTGAAATCCTGCAGCATCTGCAAGGTCCCACTAAAGAAGGCACATGTACAGGCCTGTCTGAAGTTTGCCAATATACATCTAAATGCTTCAGAGAAGGATTGTGAGAAAGTGCTGTGGTCAGATGAGACCAAAATTGAGCTCTTTGGCATTAACTCGACTTGCCGTGTTTGGAGGAAGAAAAATGCTGACTATGACCCTAAGAACACCATCCCTACAGTCCATCACGGAGGTAGAAACATTATGCTTTGGGGCTATTTCTCTGCTAAAGGTACAGGCCGACTTTGCTGCATTGAGAGGTCAATGAACGGGGCCATGTATTGTAAAATCTTGGATATGAACCTTCTTCCCCCACCCAGAACACTGAAGATGGGTCATGGATGGGTCTTTCAGCATGACAATGAATGACCCGAAACATACCGCCAAGGCAACAAAGGAGTGGCTCAAGAAGAAGCAGATTAAGGTCATGGTGTGGCCTAGCCAGTCTCCAGACCTTAATCCTATAGAAAATGTGTGGAGAGAGCTGAAACTTTGAGTTGCCAAGAGACAGCCAAGAAACCTTAAGGATTTCGAGAAAACCTGTAAAGAAGAGTGGACCAAAATCTCTCATGAAATGTGTGCAAACCTGGTTACCAACTACAAGAAACGTCTTACCTCAGTACTTGGTGGAGAAACGCTTGTTGGCAAGTCCTGTTTTGCTCGGGGATCAAATACTTATTTTACTCACTAAACTGCAACTCAATTTATAACATGTGCTTTTTCTGGATTTTTGGTTGATATTCTGTCTCTATCATTTAAAATACGCCTATGATGAAAATCATAGACCCTTCGTTTCTTTGTAAGTGGGTAAACTTACAAAATCTGCAAGGCATCAAATAATAATTTTCCTGTGTGTGTGTGTGTGTGTGTGTAAAATATATATAATAAAATATATTTTCAAGGTGGGACACCTCTGCTGTGTCTTTCACTTCCTTTAGAGATTCACATCCGATGTGGTACTCTTGCTTCCACCAGATATGTAACAAAAAATTGGAGATGCAATCTCCGTTTCTATTCACAAGAATTTTACGGCTGCACAGTTTCGGTTACAGGAACTCTGTCCTTCATCAAGTTGCATGCGTGCAGTCGTAAAATTCTTTTGAATAGAAACTGAGATTGCATCTCCAATTTTTTGTTATACATATACGATATACGATATTGGGATGCCTGCTGGTGGAGGATGCACCTGCCTTGTTCTCTCTGGCATGCCCTGCTTTGCAACCTGTTTTAGCTGTGACTCTGATCTGGGAACTGACTGGTTGTAGAAAATTTGAACAGACTGCTGTAGCTCTGGACTACAGCTGTAGATGGGCTGTTGGAAGTTTCTCATCTGCATAAGTATCCTGTCAGTCCACATACTGGAGAACAGTTTGGATAAAGTGTTGGACTGCTGAACTCACATCTAAAAAGCGCTTACTCTGCATGTCCTTTTAAGGGACATCTTTATGGGTCATCTCTGGCTGAGGTAGATGGGTGCTCTTACCACCTCCAAGTAAGCTTAAGGCTAAGTATGCGAAGGTTCTTAAAAATATTAAAAAGACCAAAAAAACAAAAACCCTTTTTGTTACTTTGCAATTTCAAATCCAAGCCACGTTCACAGACCTTCCTCAAGTCCTGAAGCTCCAAGTTTGCCAAACACTCGAACAGATCTTTAATGTAAAGGTGCACCCCCATTTTCTCAAGTGGGGGAATGTCTGATATCCTTTGCGGATATTTAAACGACTTGGGTGCAGGAGGTGGTTTTCCGGGGACTACAAGCTAGAGGTTCTCTCCCAACCCCAACTTGGTTCATTAGTTCCAACCTTTGTGTCACTGCACAGATTAGAAATTCCCTAGGGGGCTATCTGTAGCAGGTCTTCTGAATCAGGGTGTCATTGCCCCAGTTTCTGGGGCAGAATGGTTTCTGGGTTTTACTCCAACCTATTCAAAGGACTTTGAATGTCTGTCTCCAAATGCCTCCCTTAACCAGGGAGATGGTTGCCTCTGTGGACATCAAGGACATATACCCTCATGTTCCCATTTTACCTTCACACTAGTGGTTTCTTACATTTTGCTGTGGGTCCTCTGCACTTTCAGTTTGTGATTTGCCATTTTGCCTTTTTTTTTTTTTTTTTTTTTTTTGGGTGTTTACCAAATTTGTGGACCCAGTGCTAGCTTTACTGTGCTCTCAGGGTTTTCCCATTGTGGGATACCTAGACAACTTTGTTGGGGGAGCAATCAGCACAGGTTCTGGGAGAAAACTAAGTCCTAACCGTCCAAACCATGCAGAGGTTTTTGTTTTGGTTGGATCCTGAAGGTTCAGAGATCAGCACTGGAACTGACTAGCAAACACTAGATCAATTCATCTGGCAAGGGGGAACTGGTTGTCACAAGCCTGGCGGTTCAGGGATTCGGCTCTGGAGTTGAAAGTACTGCCTTTCTGTATTTTGCAAGATCCTCATAATATATGCTAGCATGTTGGGCCAGAAAGGAGTCCTGGGCACTCTGTCATTGTAGGGAAATTGGATGTTGCAGGAATCTCCTCTCCCAATGATGGAGCTTCAGCTGATTTTTGCTGTCCCTACAGCACTGACCTGCCTGTCTGGAGTATCTTCCTGTTAAGATTCAGTCAAACAATGCCATAGCAGTTGTCTACATCAACCATCATTGAAGCGCCAGAAGCAGATCTTTTCTGAGCAGAACTTTACTTTCCAGCCATTTCTGCCATTTAAAATCGCATGCATGGACAGTCAGAAGGAGACTTCCTCAGCTGGTCCTAACAACCTGAGTTGTTTAGTACCTGTGTTATTCAGTGGGGACGGAAAGTATTCAGACCCCCTTAAATTTTTCACTCTTTGTTATATTGCAGCCATTTGCTAAAATCATTTTAGCTCATTTTTTTTTCCTCATTAATGTACCCACAGCACCCCATATTGACAGAAAAACACAGAATTGTTGACATTTTTGCAGATTTATTAAACAAGAAAAACCTATAATATCACATGGTCCTAAGTATTCAGACCCTTTGCTCAGTTTTGATCTAATAGCCCTTTTGCTTTAGTAGAAGCACCCCTTTGATCTAATACAGCCATGAGTCTTTTTGGGAAAGATGCAACAAGTTTTTCACACCTGAATTTGGGGATCCTCTGCCATTCCTCCTTGCAGATCCTCTTCAGTTCTGTCAGGTTGGATGGTAAACATTGGTGGACAGCCATTTTTAGGTCTTTCCAGAGATGCTCAATTGGGTTTAAGTCAGGGCTCTGGCTGGGCCATTCAAGAATAGTCACGGAGTTGTTGTGAAACCACTCCTTTGTTATTTTAGCTGTGTGCTTGGGGTTATTGGCTTGTTGGAAGGTAAACCTTCGGCCCAGTCTGAGGTCCTGAGCACTCTGGAGAAGGTTTTCGTCCAGGATATCCCTGTACTTGGCCGCATTCATCTTTCCCTCGAATGTAACCAGTCGTCCTGTCCCTGCAGCTGAAAAACACCCCCACAGCATGATGTTGGGACTGTATTGGACAGGTGATGAGCAGCGCCTGGTTTTCTCCACACATACCGCTTAGAATTAAGGCCAAAAAGTTCTATCTTGGTCTCATCAGACCAAAGAATCTTATTTCTCACCATCTTGGAGTCCTTCAGGTGTTTTTTTTTTTTTTAGGAAACTCCATGTGGGCTTTCATGTGTCTTGCACTGAAGAGAGGCTTCCGTCGGGCCACTCTGCCATAAAGCCCCGACTGGTGGAGGGCTGCAGTGATGGTTGACTTTCTACAACTTTCTCCCATCTCCCGACTGCATCTCTGGAGCTTAGCCACAGTGATCTTTGGGTTCTTCTTTACCTCTCTCACCAAGGCTCTTCTCCCCCGATAGCTCAGTTTGGCCGGACGTTCTGGTCATCCCAAAAGTCTTCCATTTAAGGATTATGGAGGTCACTGTGCTCTTAGGAACCTTAAGTGCAGCAGAATTTTTTTTGTAACCTTGGCCAGATCTGTGCCTTGCCAGAATTCTGTCTCTGAGCTCTTCAGGCAGTTCCTTTTGACCTCATGATTCTCATTTGCTCTGACATGCACTGTGAGCTGTAAGGTCTTATATAGACAGGTGTGTGGCTTTCCTAATCAAGTCCAATCAGTATAATCACACACAGCTGGACTTAAATGATGATGTAGATCCATCTCAAGGATGATCAGAAGGAATGGACAGCACCTTAGTTAACTATATGCGTGTCACAGCAAATGGTCTGAATACTTAGGACCATGTGATATTTCAGTTTTTCTTTTTTAATAAATCTGCAAAAATGTCAACAATTCTGTGTTTTTCTGTCAATATGGGGTGCTGTGTGTACATTAATGAGGAAAAAAATTAACTTAAATGATTTTAGCAAATGGCTGCAATATAACAAAGAGTGAAAAATTTAAGGGGGTCTGAGTACTTTCCATCCCCACTGTATGTGAAGAAGTTGTGTGCCTTCAGTACTCCAGGTTCAACTAGAATTGGGCCAGGTTTGTCTCCAGGTAGACCAGTAAACTCTGACGCTTTTTCTTCCCTAAAACTCCTTTGTCTGATTTGAAAGATCAAGATGGAGAACATTCTGGTTATTCTTATAGCATCAGTTTGACCCAGGCAGATGTGGTACTCCACCCTGATAAGAATCCGGATATTCTTTCTCAAGGTCTTCTTTTTTTTTTTTTTCCCCTCCATGCTGGTTCATAATTGCTGACTTTAACTACATGGCTGTTGAACCCCAGGTTCTGAGAACAGGAGCATCTCTGAATTGGTTATCCCAACAATGCTAAAAACTAGAAAGTCTACTTCTTGCAAGTCGATAGCAGTGCATGAAAGGCACAATTTGCTGTGAGGCTTTACCCCAGGACATTTTCAGTGGGAAGCATTTGGCCCTCAACACTATTAATATGCTTTTGCTATCTTGTCACAAAGATCATTGATCTTTCTTTCCTTGATCAAAATTTTTGTTCAGGGTGGACCTGTTTACCGTCCTATGACTCCATGGGATATGAATTTGGTTCTCTCTGTACTTCAAAAACCTCATTTTGAACCAAATGGAGATATACCCATAAGTTGGTGTTTCTTGCAGCCATCACCTCTGCGAGGTGAGTGTTTGACCTGACATCCTTATCCTGCAAAAAACCCTTTCTGATGTTGCACAAGGACAAGGTGCTGTTCAGGCCCAGAATGTACTTTCTTCCTAATGTAGCTTCAACACCATGATTCTATCTCTCTCTTGCCTTCACCAGTTTATCAGAAGGAGATTTGCATCCGCTGTTGTAGTTGGATCTGTGAGTTTATCTCTAAGCCACTGCTTCCTTCAGAAAGACTGACTCTGTCATTCTGGATGTTCTCCACAAAGGTAACCCAGCTCCTCCTCCCACTATTTTTCAGTTGCTCTAAAAAAACATTATCCAAGCTTATAGTCTTAAAGAAAGGTTCCACCCATTCCTGTTAAGGCACATTCTACTAGATCTGTTAGTGCATATCAAACTCTTCAGCATCAGGCTACTGCTTCCCAGATCCGCAAGGCGGCAACTTGTGCATGTTCTCTTCAAGCATTTTCCAAGTTCTTCCAGGTGGATGTTCTGTCCTCATCTGATTTCAGCTTCAGGCATAAGGTTCTTCAGGTAGCAATTTAAAGTGGAATCAAACCCTCCTATTTTCAGCCATGGAAGCTGCCATCTCGGCCTCTGTTTAACCTTCAGCTGCCAAAATGATGCACATGTGATCAGTTATGACACCAGCCATTGGATGGTTTGACAGTGCACAACCAATGTGACAGTTACATTTCCAGCATGCCCAGAATGTTGGTTTTTTTTAAACAGTTAAATCAATGGGTTTTCTTCGCTTTAATCTGCAGGCAGTCCCCAGTTTTCCATTTTTAGTGGTCCTGTTATGGTTTTGTTTGCTGTTTTCCACCCCTTATTTAGACAACTTTTGGACATCTCGACAGTCAATTAATTCCTGTGTTTCTCAATGGACAATAAAAAGAAAATAAGACTTTTGTACTCGCTGTAAAAAAAAAAATGTTTTCTTTGAGTCCATTTAGGGACACATGGTTATGATCATGCTCTTGTTGAAGCTTTGCTATAAAGTGAGGCATGCCGGTAGAAGGGGGGTGTTATCCGAGGCCGGTCTATAGTTGTTTTTGTTGCCCATTGTCCAATTATCATGTAGGTGACAGTATACCCGTGACAGTTTTGTGTCCCTTTTTAGTTTATTCCAAGAAAAAAAGGATTTCACGGTGAGTACAAAATCTTATTATTTTCAGAGTTCAGCTGGAAAATGAGAGGAACGAAGGTATTTTTGAAAGTGTTCTCATTCATACATTAAATGGGTTTCATTTTACTGTACAAAAGAAGGAGAAATGGTTTGGAGTCATCAGCAGCAGCGAGCTATCGGAAATCAAATTTCAGCAGTTTAGTAGCGTTTGGCTAGAAAAAGCGAACATCTGGTTGCTATGGGTTACTGCACATCGCTGCTCTTTGTGTCAAGCTATTAAAGCCCACTGCGTTCTGTAATGTGCTGCAATGTATTTTTCTTTCTCGTCTGACCCCTGCTCTCTCTCTCTCTCTTTTCTCTGCAGGAGGATGAGTCACCGCGCAGCGTGCTAGAGGAAATGGGACTAGCTTGATAGACAAAGACCACCAACACCCTCTTCTTCCCTTCTATTTTCTTTCACCCCGAATACTTTTAAAACCCAAATCCAGCACCCCCCCCCCCCCCCCCCCCACCAATCCCCATTTCCCCTTCTTCCCAGTCACTGCAGAGACTCGTCTAGATAACCAGCACACACACACACACCAGTGCCAGCTAGGATTTTGTCTAGGTATCCGTGTATGTCACAGTGTGTAGTCGCTTCTGTTCAGCTTGACCTTCCACCTACAGACAGGCAGCCATTCTGTGAATTCTGTTCTAAAAGTTTAACCTGTAAAGACCGAACGCTGTCACTTGCTGATCCCCACTTCTGAAAATGCACGTTTCTTGGCTGCTGCATTGATTTCAGGTGCTTTTGAAGCAAGAATGCGGACCGGCAATTCTGATTTCAGTGGTTGCTTTCTTGTTCTAAGGCAACTAGCATTTTCGGGAGATCAACAATGGCAGCTTGCACACTTTTTTTTTTTTTTCTCTAAAGTTCTCCACCCACAATTTCAGTTCCGATTTTGCATGGATAGCTTCTCATAATGGCAGTCTGGACCTCAAAAGATTGCCACAGCATGCTTTCCTGAAGTCGGACTAGTTTTTTGGCTTTCCAGAATAATAGAGGCTTCTTGCCTATGGACTGTGCCAACACAGTCCTCAAAAACTCTGTGTCACAACTGTCACGTGCCTCTGGCTTTCCTACCAGCATACTAGTACTAAAACTAAAATTGTCCCTGGAGAATCTTTAAGAAATTTATCGTTTTATTTGAACTTTTGAGCTTGCCAAAGGAGCAACCTTTTAAATTCGCTGAATACTAGCAAGCTGGATAAGGTATTAGCTGCCTGATGGGTAAAATGTCTGCTTCACTTTTTCTAAAAAGGGACCAATAGCACCCAGCCACATTCTGTCTTTACTTTTTTTTTTTGTTAATTTTTTTTTTATTATAAATTTATTTTATATATTATTTTTTTTTAATGAATTAATGCTATGGAGGCACTTTTACGCAGTCCTATTTTGTATGCTGTCTGTTGCCAGGGCTCACCTCTTTCCCTCCCTTTTAAGTCTGATTTTCACACATGGTGGTGGGCATTCATCTGTATATTTCTGCACTTGCTTGTCTCTCCTGAACACTCCCACCACACAGTCCTGTCTGGTTCAAGGATTACCACTACTCCATCAGTCTCCGCTACAAGGGCCTCCCTCCCTTTGTTCAAACTTCTGGAATAAAACATGAGTGCTGCTAAGTTACTAACTGCCATTGTATGTTTCCTTTTGTGTGCATTCTGGGGTATTTTTGGGAGGTATGATCCAGGATTTCTGCTGCCATCGGCAAGGCTGGGTCACTTGCATCTGCAAATATATAAATGCATTCTTTAAAGCAGCCATTGCACTAAAATGCAGGGTACACTTAATAAACCAGGTGAACCTCTAATGTCATAAAAATGAACAAAGGTTATCCTTCTATAGTGTGTACTTGCCTCAATCCAAAGCACTGAGTATGATTCCTGTCTGCTGCTACGCAGAGCTGCACGATTCTGGCTAAAATGAGAATTACGATTTCTCTGCTTAGAATAAAGATCACGATTCTCATGGCGTAACATGTTACACATTATATAAAAAATTGGGCTTACTTTACTGTTGTTTTTTTTTTTTTTTTTTTTTTTTATTAAATTCATTAAAGTGTGTTTTCCCCCCAAAAAAATGCGTTTGAAAGACCACTGCGCAAATACAGTGTGATAAAATATTGCAACAACCACCATTTTATTCTCTAGGGTCTCTGCTAAAAAAAAAAAATATAATATTTGGGGGTTCCAAGTAATTTTCTAGCAAAAAATACAGATTTTTAACTTGTAAGCAACAAGTGTCAGAAATGGGTTTAGTCTTTAAGTGGTTAAACTGACCTCATTTACAGACCGAAGTTCATTCCTTTGATATAAAGAACTACATGTTCCAATGTTTCTCTTTATATCCAATGTTGTGATAAACTTGGCAGGCTGCCTGGGTCTCTTTAATCGTACATCACGGGACATAGAGCCATAGTAATTACTATGTGAGTTCTAGTCCACCTTCAGGTGCTGGACACACCCTAAACAGGAAGTTGCCTCCCTATATAACCCCTACCATACCGGGAGAATCTCAGTTTTTTTTGCCAGTGTCTAAGGTGTTGGTCACGAGTGAAGATGTGCTGAGCTCCACTGGGGCAATCTTTGCTGGGGCTAGCTATGCAGTCAGATCCATTCAAAGTGTCTTTTAGGCCAAATTTGAATGGTGCCTGGGCTTCATACCAGAAGACAGGGGCGTTGCTAGGTCTACAAAAGATCTGGGGCTAGAGCCCATAGCAGCGTAGTAAAGAAAGTCATACGCTTGGGCGGGCATACACATGTATATACAGTAATATACGTGCGGGTATATATATATTCCCAGAGAGCCCCCCACTTACATCAGGGTCCCCAGAGAGCCCCCCCCTTACATCACCTTACATCAGGGTCCCCAGAGAGCCTCCTCCTTACATCAGAGTCCTCAGAGAGCCCCCCACTTACATCAGTGTTCCCAGAGAGGCCCCCTTACATTAGGGTCCCCAGAGAGCCTCTCCCTTAAATCTGGGTCCCTAGAGAGCCTAGGCCTTAAAATCAGGGTCCCCAGAGAGCCTCTCCCTTTTATCAGGGTCCCCAGAGAGCTCCCCACTTACATAAGGTTCCCCAGAGAGCCTCCCCTCCCCTTGGGGACCCCTGCAGAGACTTGGGGCTATTGGCCTCAGATTGGGGCTATAGCCCCAAAAGCCACCCTCTAGCAACGCCCCTGGCAGAAGAAACAAGGTTTTGCTTGTAAATGCTTCTCTTTTTAGAGAGCTGGACCCCGGGATCCAGTACTTTTGGTAGTAAGGCCATAAAGTTTTACTGGCGGTGGTGCTATTACAGGTCCAGGATTGTGGGTTCCCCGAGGGTCCCCATTTCCTGAAAGTTTAACGGAACCCACCATGAAGGGTGAAGATTGAGTCTGTTGGTTTTAAAGCTGTTGTTTTTTTGGTCAGCTGTCAGAAACGGGCAGAGAACTCTCTACACTTATTACTTATAGAATCAGGAAATGCTGTTTTGAAGATCGTGAGGAGAGTTGAATCGCGATCTTGATTCTTTACCGATTAATCGTGCAGCTCTACTGCTACATTCCACTGCTGTCTGAGTCATTTCTGAGAGGTTGTGCCGACTCCAAGGGGTCGAAGGAGATGGGAGTGGAGCTCCACCACACAAACTGATATTGACATCCTTAGCTGTGCGTGTTTCCCTTTGAAATTGTGTAAGGCTGGATTCACACCTATGCAGTTTTAGTGCTTTTTGCATTTTGCAGATTTGCCTTACAGTCCATTTAACATGGTTTCCTATGGAACACGTTCTGTAGTGCAAATCTGCAGAATGCAAAAAGCAGTAAAACTGCATAGGTGTGAATCCAGCCTAAGGGGGGGTGTCTGTCCATTCCCTACACTCAGCTCTTAGTTGTACGGTGTGGCACATTAGATCCCAAACCCCTTGTACCTGGAAGCACGAAGTGTAACTTATGTAGGAGGATTTGTTCAATCTCTGTGTATAAAAAACAAATCTTTACATATTTCTGCACTCAGGAGTGTCTCCTAAAAAAAAAAAAAAAAAGACGCTAGCACAGATAAAGCTTGTGATACTAAGCCTCAAGATACATATATAAAATTGGACGTGCCAATTGATGACAATAAATGATATATTATTATGCATGATTTATAAAGCGCCAACAATACAAATCAATACAGGAGGGCTCAGAGATATATTAAATCATATAAATAAGTACAAAAAGTATCAAAGTATTTCCTGTATAATTTATGGTTATCAATTGCAATACAGCACTGAATGTTTGATTCTATATATAATCTCTGTGTATCACCTGAGGCTGTCACTTCACTGGGTGTATGTAAGAGTTTTAAAACCACTTTAATACTAGAAAAAAATAAAAAATTAAAACTAGAAAATAGACTTGTGTTATATGTGATTTTTGCACAAGGGTGAGTGATGTCAGGATCATTATAGTGTGATCTGGCAGTGCTGAAGATCCTAAATATCACAAAACACTTTTGCACATAAGGAGAGAACATCACTAACTCTGTGTAAGCTCCAATGCAAAGCTTGTAAAGGGGATGAGAAACACTGGAGTAGGAGCACCGGGAGGGTTAAGCATCAGTAAGGGTGATAGCCTGTCAAGAAAACCTCCTCACTTTGCCCATATTGCCAGTTCATGTCAACAAAAGCTGAAGTTTAGGCGTGGCAATTTTTCCATACAGTGCTGTGAAAAAGTATTTGCCCCCTTCCTGATTTTTATTCATTTCTTTGCATGTGTGTTACACTTAAATGATTCAGTTCATCAAACAAATTTGAGACTGGGTTCACACTTTTGGGAATTGGATGTGGGTTTCCCCGCATCCAATTCGCAACAGCAGGAGATTTTGACCGGCTCTCTATGGAGGCCGTTCACATATCTCTGCTATGGCTCTGATGTGGATTTGCACAGGAGCCCTGTGCGTCTTTTGGTCAGTTTCAGGTCTAAATTTAGCCAAAAATTCGGGCTGAAATTGGACCTGAAGGGGTGAACGGGAACGAACCGGGCCCTGCTGTGAGCCACATAAGATAGTGTGAACCCGGCCTTAAGATTACATAAAGATAACCCGACTAAAATACAGTTTTAAATGATGATTTAATATAATAAGGGGTAAAAGCTGTTCAAACCTGCCTTGCCCTATGTGAAAAAGTAAATGCCATTTCTAATGCCGCGAGCGGACTTTTCGTCGGACTAGGTCCAGCGGCCCGGACTCTGTCGGACAATTCGACCGTGTGTGGGCTCCAGCGGACTTTTTTTTTTCCCCAAAAGTCCGACGGACCTAGAAATAAAACCTGTTTCAAATCTTTCCGACGGACTCGAGTCCGGTCAGAAAGTCAGTTCGTCTGTATGCTAGTCCGACGGACAAAAACCAATGCTAGGGCAGCTATTGACTACTGGCTATGAACTTCCTTGTTTCAGTCCGGTCGTACGTCATCACGTACGAATCCGTCGGACTTTGGTTGATCATGTGTAGGCAATTCAGTTCATTTGGAAAGTCCATCAAAGTCCGCCAGACCTAGTCCGTCAAAGTCCACCCAGGTGTATGCGGCATAAGGCTTTGGGACTCCAGCGAGCTGTTGTGAGAGCCATTAACCACAAATGGAGGAGAAAACTTGGAACAGTGGTGGCCGGCCTACCAAAATTACTCCAAGAGCACAATGACAACTTATCCAGGAGATCATAAAAAAAAAAAAAAAAAACCCAGAACATACAAAGAACTGCAGGCCTCACTTGCTTTAGATAAGGTCAGTGTTCATGATTGGACAATAAGGAAGAGACTGGGCAAAAATGGCATCTATGGGACAGTTCAACGGCAAAAGCCACTGCTGACCAAAAAGAGCACAAAGGCTTGTCTCATATTTGCCAAAAAACATCTTGATTATCCCCAAAACTTTAGTACAAATATTCTGTGGACTGATGAGACAAAAGTTGACCTTTTTGGAAATCTGGCGTAAAACTAACACAGCATTTCATAAAAAGAACATCATACCAACAGTCACACATGGTGGTGGTCTGGGGCCGCTTTGCAGCTTCAGGACCTGTACGGCTTGCCATAATTGATGGAGCCATGAATTCTGAGCTCTACCAGAAAATCCTAAAGGAGAATGTCCGGCCATTGGTTTCTGACCTCAAGCTCAAGTACAGTTGGGTTATGCAGCAGGACAATGACCCAAAACACACCAGCAACTCCACCCCTGAATGACAAAAAAAAAAAAAAAAAATAAGGTTTTGGAGTGGCCTAGTCAAAAGTCTGAACTTAAATCTGATTGAGATGCTGTGGTTTGACCTTAATTAGGCTGTTATTGCTGGAAGACCCTCTAATGTGGCTGAATTAAAACAATTCTGCAAAGAAGAGTGGGCCGAAATTCCTCCACAGCCATGTGAAAGACTCATTGCCAATTATCGCAAACGCTTGATTGCAGTTGTTGCCGGCAAGGGGGGAATTACTTTTTTCACACATGGCCAGGCAGGTTTGGACATCCTTTTTTTCCCCTTTAATAAATGAAATCCTTTAAAAACTGCATTTTGTATTTACTTTGGTTATCTTAGTGTAATATTAAAATTTGTTTTATCTGAATCAGTTAAGTGTGACAAATATGCAAAAAAAAAAAAAAAAATCAAGAAGGGGCAAATACTTTTTCACAGCACTGTAGTTACTATTGGTCCAGTGTAGACCACTGTCATGCCCAGTACACACGGTTGGATTTTCCGACGGAAAATGTGTGATAGGACCTTGTTGTCGGAAGTTCCGACCGTGTGTGGGCTCCATCACACATTTTCCATCGGATTTTCCGACACACAAAGTTTGAGAGCAGGCTATAACATTTTCTGACAACAAAATCCGTTGTCGGAATTTGCGATCGTGTGTACACAAATCCGACGCACAAAGTGCCACGCATGCTCAGAATAAATAAAGAGATGAAAGCTATTGGCTACTGCCCCGTTTATAGTCCCGACGTACGTGTTTTACGTCACCGCGTTCAGAATGATCGGCTTTTCCGACAACCTTGTGTGACCGTGTGTATGCAAGACAAGTTTGGGCCAACATCCGTCGGAAAAAATCCTAGGATTTTGTTGTCGGAATGTCCGATCAATGTCCGACCGTGTGTACGGGGAATAAGTGTGTCTGTGCAAAACCTGTGGGATCCCCATGGAACTGGAAATCACTCCAATGGGCACTGCTACTACAGTGGTCTCCACTAGCTTCCTGGTCCCAGGCCAAGCAGCTGTCCTTACTGAACACAGTAGGTCACTCGCTGGGCATGGGTGCCATTTAAAGAACACTGGATTTTCTCAATGAATGCAAAGCATTTTCTGATTGGATGAGGTGAAGATCCTGATGTCCTCTCCAGTGGCTGGCCGCCCCCTCTCTCCAGCCCCCCCCTAATGGATAGATTCATGCATAGCATGTATCTATCCATGGCCGCTGCTACCCTTTCCGGGCGCCTGCATTACAGCAGTGGGGGGTGTATTTTTTGAAGCACCTGATTAGAGCCAGAGGCTCTAATAGGCTTCAAAAAAAGGTGGACTCGTGGTGCAGAGCATTGCGCTACGAGCCCACCCGGGTGTTACAATAGAAAATATTAGATCGTCGTCGTAACAGTGATCCTCAATCCAGCCAATCAGAAGCAGGTCTGAGATCTGTTTTCTGATTGGCCGAAAAGAGAAGACTCCTGCTTGGCTGCCCTTGGAGAGCAGGGAGAGCAGGGGAAGGAGGGAGGAAATGGAGGGAGAGCCGCCGCAGCCACTGAAAGAGCCAAAGCGCTGATTCCATGGGGTGAATCAATGCACCAGACCCGCCGACCGACTGGGGACTGGTACTGTTCGCCGCCCCCCCCAAAAAAAAAATAACCACCGGCCGCCACTGGTCATCTCCCTGCCTCTCCACATCTTCTAATCAGAGAAAGCTATGCATTCATTGAGAAAATTTAAAGTGTTCCCTGAATCAAATCCGTTCCAAGCAAGCGACCTTCTCTGTTCACTGTGCGGCAGAGCAGCCACTCGGCGCGGGACCTGGAAGCGAGTGGAGATCACTGGAGTTGTAGTGCCTTCTATAGTGGATCCCACAGCTACGGAATATACACTCATTGGCCACTTTATTAGGTACAACTGTTCAATTGCTTGGAAACACAAATGGCTAAGCAGCCAATCACATGGGAGCAACTCGATGGATTTAGGCATCTAGACACGGTGAAGACAACTTGCTAAAGTTCAAAGCGAGCATCAGAATGGGGAAGAAAGGGGATTTAAGTGACTTTGAACGTGGCATGGTTGTTGGTGCCAGACGGGCTGGTCTGAGTATTTCTAAAAGCTGCTGATCTACTGGGATTTTCACACACAACCATCTCTGGGGTTTACAGAGAATGGTCCAAAAAAAACAGAAAATATTCAGTGAGCGGCAGTTGTGTGGATGAAAATGCCTTGTTGATATCAGAGGTCAGAGGATAATGGGCAGACTGGTTAGAGATGATCAAAAGGTAACAGTAATTCAAATAATCACTCGTTACAACCAAGGTATGCAAAATACCATTTCTGATCGCACAACACATCGAACCATGAAGCAAATGGGTTACAGCAGCAGAAGACCACACCGGGTGCCACTCATGTCAGCTAAGAACAGGAAACTGAGGCTACAATTCGCACAGGATCACTAAAATTGGACAATAGAAGATTGGAAAAACGTTGCCTGGTCTGATGAGTCTTGATTTCAGCTGTGACATTCAGATAGTAGAGTCAGAATTTGGTGTAAACAACATGAAAGCATGGATCCATCCTGCCTTGTATCAATGGTTCAGGCTGGTGGTGGTGTAATGGTGTGGGGGATATTTTCTTGGCACACTTTGGGCCCCTTAGTACCAATTGAACATCATTTAAACACCACAAATTACCTGAGTATTGTTGCTGACCATGTCCATCCCTTTATGACTACAGTGTACCCATCTTCTGATGGCTCCTTCCAGCAGGATAATGCACCATGTCACAAAGCTCCAATCATCTCACCACTGGACAATGAGGTCACTGTACTCCAATGGCCTCCACACTCACCAGATCTCATCCAATACAGAGCACCTTTGGGATGTGGTGGAATGGGGGATGTGCAGATGACAAATCTGCAGCAACTGTGTGATGCTACCATGTCACTATAGACCAAAATCTCTGAGGAATGTTTCCAACAGCTATGCCACGAAGAATGAAGGCAAAAGGAGGTCCAATCTGGTACTGGCAAGGTGTACTTAATAAAGTGGCCAGTGAGTGTACATGCTTAACCACTTCCTGCCCAAAGACATCATATGACGTCTTTGACTTTCAGTGGGAATATCTGAATGATGCCTGCAGCTACAGGCATCATTCAGATATCCTTGTTTTCAGCAGGTGATTCTGTGCACCATAAGAACAATCATAGCGGCAGTTCCACCGCTTGCATGCGACGGGAGGGGACAACCCCCCCGCCGCCATCCGGTGCTTCTACGTGTATCTCTATGACCGTCTCAGGCCCAGGCGTGACGTTATGATGTCACGTCCGGGCCGCAGATGTAAACAAAGCCGCGATCGTGGCTTGTAAGCATGAGATCGTGGATTTTTTTTCCCGATCTCATGCTTTCCATCCTGGAGGATAGATGTGGGGTCTTATTGACCCCGCCTCTCTCCATAAAGAGGACCTGTCACGAATAATTCCTATTACAAGGGATGTTTACATTCCTTGTAATAGGAATAAAAGTAATCAAAAAGAAAGTGTAAAAAATAAATAAATAATTTAAAATGCCCCTGTCCCCGGTAGCTCGCGCTCAGAAGCAAACCCACACGTAAGTCCCACCCATATATGTAAATGCTGTTCAAACCACACATGTGAGGTATCACCGGGTGCGTTAGAGCGCGAGCAACAATTCTAGCACTAGAGCTTATCTGTAACTCTAAACATGTAACCTGTAAATAAAATGTAAGCGTCACCTATGGAGATTTTTAAGTACCGAAGTTTGGCAACATTCCACGAGTGTGCGCAATTTTAAAGCGTGACATGTTGGGTATCTATTTGCTCAGCATAACATCATCTTTCACATTATACAAATATATATTTTTTTCCAAATTTGAAAAATTGTTGCGCAAATACCGTGCAAGATAAAAAATTGCAACGACCGCCATTTTATTTACCTAGGGTGTCTGCTAAAAAATAAATATATATATAATGTTTGAGGGTTCTGAGTAATTTTCTAGCAAAAAAATGATGATTTTTACATGTAGGAGAGGAGTGCCAGAATAGACCCGGTATGGAAGTGGTTAAATCGATCCAAGTTCGGCCAATGTAAGTATGTAAAAAAAAAAATGCAATACTTAAACTTTATACAAAAGACCACTCACAATTAAATTCTGCGTTTGTTTGCAATGCCGTTTCTTTATTGTATTTTGTACAAACGTCAGTAACTTTGCGTTTCCATAGCTATACAGGCAGCCTAATACACATTCATCACCTTCCTTGAGAACAGCTTTGTCACATCTGAATTGCATAGCACTCTTGTGTGCAGAGACCTAATCTACTGGAGAGAAATCTAAGTATTGGAGCTGGTGAGTGACTCAATCCAACACTATCCAACCAAAACAGGGAGATTTAAAGCTGACGTTCAGGCAAACCGATAAATGCTGAGATAAAATACATATACGGGGAGCTGAGGTTTACACGGTTTTGACGCACAGCACAGCCCTGTCTGAGAAGGTAGGAGACCTGTTTTTTCCTTTGCTGCAGTTAAGTACAGGTCTTGTTCCTCTCTCCCAGCCTGTGGAAGAAGCAGCAGTAGACGGACAACTCGACACTCTGCTCTTTTCTTCTATCAGCATGTCCGTTGTTGGCATATGAGCACCGCAGCACAACTAAATGACTCTCTGTTTCTCCCCGTCCAAGGCTGAGCTCTGCTGTACAGAGACTACAAGAGGCTGATTCTGCAATCAAATTCATTTACGTACACTGCTTTCATCAAACCACTTCCAGACCGCCACACGCCGATATACGTCCTTACTTTGAAAGGGGATATCGTTATGGCGGCAGCTAGCTGCCATAACCCCGGAATCCTCTTGTCCGGGTTTCCGATAAGAGTGGTCTTGGCGGCGAATTCGCTGTGAGATCACTTTAATCTCCGGCGGGAGAGGAGGCTCTGATGCCCTCCACCGCTTACCGGAGGCAGCGGTGGAGGCGATCAGATCTTCATCCTGGCTGGGCATGGAGACAAGTGAGGGGAAGATGGCCCCCCACCCGTCTCTATTACAATGCAGCTCTTAAAGGGACATTTTATAAATTGCGCCTTTTTGCAAAATGGTGAAAATCGAGCTTACCCAAAAATTTCTCTAAAAATCTAGAGGTTTTCATTTTTCACTTACAGCTTTCACAGTTTGTAAAAGAACTCCCCCCCAAACCATATATTTAAAATTTTCTAAATTTTTTTAAATGACTTATTTTTATTTTTTTTATTGCATTTTAGTGTAAATATGAGATCTGAGGTCTTTTTTGTATTTGAGCAAATGTTTATCAAAACAATATATTCACAAAAAATACACTAAAACCATTATTAGCAGATAAAAACAGCTAATTTTTCCCTACTAAATATAAAAGCTTAACCTGTATGAAGTTAACAAATAACAAATATTTGTACATTTTAAATTGCGCCTTTTTGCAAAATGGTGAAAATCGAGCTTACCCAAAAATTTCTCTAAAAATCTGGAGGTTTTCATTTTTCACTTACAGCTTTCACAGTTTGTAAAAGAACCCCCCCCCCCCAAACCATATATTTTAAATTTTCAAAATTTTTTTAAATGACTTATTTTTATTTTTTTTATTGCATTTTAGTGTAAATATGAGATCTGAGGTCTTTTTGACCCCAAATCTCATATTTAAGAGGACCTGTCATGCTTTTTTTCTATTACAAGGGATGTTTACATTCCTTGTAATAGGAATAAAAGTGACACAATTTATTTTTTTTTAAACTGTGTAAAAATAAAAGGTAAAATAAATAAGAAAAAAAAATTTTTAAACGCGTCCCGACGAGCTCGCGTGCAGAAGCGAACGCATATGAAAACGATGTTCAAACCGCACATGTGAGATATCACCGCAATCGTTAGAGCAAGCGCAATAATTCTAGCCCTAGACCTCCTCTGTAACTTAAAACATGCAACCTGTAGAATTTTTTAAACGTCGCCTATGGAGATTTTTAAGGGTAAAAGTTTGTTGCCATTCCACGAGCGGGTGCAATTTTGAAGCGTGACATGTTGGGTATCAATTTACTCGGCGTAACATCATCTTTCACAATATAAAAAAAAAATTTGGCTAACTTCACCGTTGTCTTATTTTTTAATTCAAAAAAAGTGTATTTTTTCCAATTAAAAAGTGCGCTTGTAAGAGCGCTGCACAAATACGGTGTGACAGAAAGTATTGCAACGACCGCCATTTTATTCTTTAGGGTGTTAGAAAAAAAATTGTATAATGTTTGGGGGTTCTAAGTAATTTTCTAGCAAAAAAAAGACCAGTTTTTAACTTGTAAACAACAAACCTCAAAAAGAGGCTCGGTCCTTAAGTGGTTAAACAGCTGGAGTTCAGCTTTAATTTTTGTGGTGGTATTAGACTTTCATACCGTTTCTTGGGTTCTTGTGTGAACTGGGGTGCATTAGAGTTGGTAATAAAGACAAATAAGGTGAAAAGTTACACTCCTTGTTGACAGTTTATTAAATGGTTAAAATAAGTTTCTGTTTCCCCTGATGGTACTCCAGGCTCCAAAGATGGTGCTTCTCCCTGACAGACCTAAAACATCGAGTGGATCCGGAATACGTTACCTGATGTGTGATGCAAAATGAAGGGGGTCTTTACTTTTTAAAATGGTAACCCACAGTCCTCTCTTTATAAAATAAAGTGTAGCACAACATTGTTTTTGTAAATCCTCACTTTTCATTGCTTTCATCACAAACCGGAGGTGAATTTATTTCTGGCCACCATACATGGTTCGAACTTCCACGAGTATATGAATTCACTCACTGTTGGGTTTATAATTTTTACCTGGCTCAGTCAATTTTCATATTGGCTTTTCTCAAGCTTGGTTTGCAGGGCTACCCATGGCTCAAAGTTCGACATATTCAGCAGAAATACTCCAAAATTCAAGCCGTCTATGGGTGCCTTTTTAAAGATCCCGATCACCCAAAGCTCACATTTGTGTTTGGTAGTTCCTGGAGAGTTAAAGGCCAACTAGGCCCAAAAACAAAAAATGGATATGGTAACTTGCAAATCTATGGATGTGGTGGCTGCATTGTTTTTCTTTTTTTTAAGCTTTTATTTCCACCAGAAAGTAACATACCTACTGTCTTTGGGCGGCTACATTCACTCCTCCACTGTATCTATGGAAGACCAGCATAGCCTCGTTTAAACAGCAGGATCATCAGAAGGTGGTGTTAGATGGACTAGTGGATTTAAATGGACTATATATAAGTCATCCTTTTAACCAAAATATCACTTTTGTGTGAACTTGCTCTCTTAGCACTTTGGGAAGAGCCTAGCAGAACATTTATTTAGATCCAGGAGACATCTCTGCATCACAAACTGACAAATATAACTTGGTACTAATTCGTCCAAAGTGTTTTGGGCTTATTGGCCATTGTTCGTGCAGTGTATGGAAATCTTGGCTTGTATGGAGATGGGTGAGCAATCAAAGTTTTTCCACACCGATAATAGTTTGGAGGACCAAAATGATGCAAAAAAGTTCTGTACTAAACCATTATGGAGAATAGCCAGTGTTGTATAGACAACCCTCTGATTTTTTTTTTTGTTTAACAGCATCTAGAAAAAATTCAGCCTGTTTGCTTTATAGCAGCTTTTTGTAACTATAATGTGGAAAATACTTTATATATATAGCGCCGCTGGGTGCTCACTTGATCCGCTGGAGCTCTTCTTCCCCACTCCGAGCACTGCAGAGGGACGGGCAGCCGACATCACCCGGGAGGAGAGGCGAAGATCTCCAGCGGGTCGCGTGAGCGCCCAGCGGCGCTGTAAATAAGGTATTGTCCACAATGAAGTTACAAAAGCAAACACACTGCACATTATATAATCTTTTTACAAAACTGATTACATGTTTTTACGACTTTAACTAGGGCTTACTTTTGGGGTAGGGCTTATATTGCAGCCATTCCCGAAAATAAAGCTAGGTCTTATTTTCGGGGTAGGGCTTATTTTCAGGAAAACAGGGTAGTACGCATCGTGTAGCCATGCCCCCTGTGGGGGTTGCTAAATGTAGTGGTTCACCTGTCACTCTGCCCAACCCGGCATCCATCTCTCAGACACTCAGACATAGAACAGTCCAAAAGCTTTGTTTCTTGTTTTTTTTTTTTTTTTTATTGAGGGGATTGAACTTGGATGGGAAATTATGGGATGCCCAGGAATATTCAGTGCAACTTGCTTGGGACTTCTATATACACTCCAGTATATACACTCCAGTCTTCTCTCCAGCACAAACTCTTGCCTAAGTCCTCTTATCCTTCACTCCTCCAGCACTTCCCTTGCTGCAGACTGTTACTCCACCAGACTAGCTAGAATCGCATGGAAGGCCTGACACTAAATCAGCCAGGCCTCAGTGAACTGCCTTTTCTGGGCAGGTACCTCAGGCCTCTGTGGTGTAGAAATAGTTCAGGTGCTAACTGTCCCCTGCTTAGCTACAGGGCCCCACGATATTTGCGTAAATGTATACAAAAACTACATTTTCGCTAAAATTACATTAAAATCATTAATAGTGCACATAAACATAACTTACAAAATTCCTGCTAAATTACTACTAAAGCCTCATTCACATGTGGCATACTAAAGTGTATGCCCATGGGGGGCCATGTTTACCTGCACAGGTGTTCTGTGCATCCCCGTACAGGCAGTCCCATTTATGAAAATTGGGATGCCATGACTGCACAGGCATAGCTGCTGTTCCCAATCTGACATTCGTTGTGAGTACATGACCCCGAACGCAGACAATGTGAGCTCAGGGACATGCATGTGGACCTACATGGATGTAAAATTGGGAGCAACCGCTTTGTTCATGCAGATGCTACATCCCAAATTACATCAATGGGACTGCCTGCACAGAGAACCACGGAACGCCTGTGCATCCCTGTAAAGGTACGCTGTGTATGCCCTGTGTGAACAAGGCCTTTAGCACCTTTCATACAAGCACACCAATTGGATCTGCCTGTCCATTTTTTTAGGAGGGAGCAATCGTACCACCCATTGCTCTCTATGGAGAGGCTGATGTAAATGGACATGTGTCTGTTTACACTCGCCTGCATCCTATCCAGTCCAGTCTGCTAAAAACAGACGGATGGGGATCCCATTCCCCATCCATCTAGCAGATTGAATGGGATGGTATCCGATGGAACTAGACAGGCGGTCTGTTTCCATCCATCCGCCCCATAGAGAATAGCGGGCTGATGCAGAGCGGACACAGACCTGTCATCTGCCTGTGCCCACTCTACTATAGGAGGGAACTTGATAAACACATGTTTACCTATCCCACCAAAGCCCCAACTTCACCCCTACCCACACCGCTCCCCCTCCCGCCACACTCCCCAGCCTGACAGCTCGCCGGAGCTCAGTGCAGGGAGAAGCTGCAGGCGGCGGGAGGAAAGGAGGGATGCCGCTCTGAGCGGCCATGGATCGGGGGTGCGGGGGCTGTATGGGGGGGGGAGGTGATCTGAGTGATGGGGAGGACACATCTGGATCCCTCCAAGCCCCATGCAGGACCTGAAGCCGGCGGGAGTGGAAGAGGAGGGATGCCAACTATGATGGTAGCTGGAGGAGTCAGATCGGGTGTAGGGGGGGTAATTAGTGCTGGGGGTGAAGGGGATAGTAAAGGGGAGTGGGGGGAGTAGTTTTAGGTGGAAGTTAGTTGCAGGAGGTGGAGAGGCAGGGGACAGGGAAGCGGCGGCATGAATGGGGGGAATTTACATTAGGGGTTAATAACTCTGATCAGTGGGTTGTAGTTCGCTGATCAGTTATAGAATTGTTCAGCAGAGGCTGCTGAACAATTTTGCTATAAGTTTATGGTCATTGAATCGACCATGAGAAGTGACCATGAGCTTATAACAGAGGGAGAAATGAGGACTTGGCCACCTGCGGGCACTTCTGTAGCTCCATGCGGTGTACGGACCTGGCAGTGAAAGGGTTAAAGAATCAGGATTTGCTTATTTTTTTTTTTTAGGGTTACAACCACCTCCCGACTGCCGCATGCTGATATACGTCGGCAGAATGGCACGGGTGTGCAAATGGGCGTACCCATACGTCCTTCCTTCAAAGCCGGCTAGCAGTCGTGGCGAGGAGAGGCAGAACAGGGAAACAAGGCATTTCCCTGTTCTGCCTAGTGACATGACAGGGATCTTCTGTTCCCTGTCATCGGGAGCAGTGATCTCTGTCATGTTCTAGTGAGCCCATCCCCCCTACAGTTAGAACACACCCAGGGAACACACAGTTAACCCCTTGATCGCCCCCTAGCGTTAACCCCTTCCCTGCCAGTGACATTTATACAGAATTCAGTGGCTATTTTAAGCTCTGATCGCTGTATAAATATCAATGGTCCCTTAAAAGTGTCCGATCTGTCCACCACAATGTCGCAGTGCCGATAAAAATCACAGATCACCGCCATTACTATTAAAAAAATAATAATAATAAAAATGCCATAAATATATCCCCTATTTTATAGACGCTATAACTTTTGTGCAAACCAATTAATATACATTTACCAAAAATATGTAGAAGACTACATATCGGCCTAAACTGATGAATAAATTAGTTTATTTATATATAAAAGTAAAAAATATTGCTTTTTTTTCTAAATTGTCTGTCTTTTTTTGTCTTGTTTATAGTGCAAAAAATAAAAACCGCAGAGGTGATTAATACCACCAAAAGAAAGCCCTATTTGTGGGCAAAAAAGTTTGTCAATTTTGTTTGAGTACAATGTCGCACGACCGCGCAATAGTCAGTTGAAGCAACGCAGTGCTGAATCGCAAAAAATGCTCTGGTCATTAAGGGGGCAAATTCTTCCGGGGCTGAAGTGGTTTAGATCGTCATGATGACATGACTGTATTTGAATATATTATTGTACATACCATAAATAAATAAGGCATCCCCTGAAAATAAGCCCTAGTGTGTTTTTGTAGCCAAAATTAATATAAGACCCGGTCTTATTTTCGGTGAAACACGGGTAGCACAATATGACATTGTCTTGCAGGTTTAAAAAAAATAGCCAGTCATTTGTGTTACGTCACAGTCACATGACTTCCTCAGGGGACAGCCACGTTCTGAAGAAGTCACATGACCGTGATGTAATGCGTAGGGCGGAACAAAGGTAGAGGCAAACCTGAAGTGACGCAATAGAAAGCATGTACTAGTATTCCTATATGTTTTATTGTAAGTTTAAAGCCATTTTAGTGTAAGTGCAATTTTAATAAAACAAATACCTGCATTTTAAAGACTACACTATGGGACACTTTTCTATTTGCTTTCTTTAAATATGAGCAAGGCAAAAATTACCCCATGAATACTAAGGAGGTTTAAAGGAACCACACTCTTTATTATCTGGAGATATTGTGGAGTGTACCAAGAGAGACCCTAGCAGACAGGAGGCTTTGGTGTTTATAATCTAAAGAGCTATTCTTGGCAATGTCCAGTTTTCCTTCCAAAACCAGTAAACTGGTCTTAAAGCCTTCTCAGGTCAATCAACTCTCTTCAGTCTCTTCCAAAAAATAGGTGGATGAGGGTGACTTTTGTCCAGGTTTTTGATCCCTGCCTTTGTAAGGCTGATGAAGAAGGGGACATACCCCGAAAGCTTGTCCTGAAAAATTGTATGTTAGTGCAAATAAAAAAAGTATCACGGACAGTACTCAATTTTCTCTAAGGCTGATGAGATACCTTTAAATAGAAGCAAAGCAGTGGAAATATTTCAAGTTCCTCCAAAAGACGGCTTCGCAATTTTCCTATGGTGACTGCTTTAAAAAACCCATTCTAGAAGAATGGAGCAAAAAAAAAAAGCACGTGTTCACAGCAGGATGTCAAATAATGCTCTTTCAATTTTTGCTAAAAAAAAAAGACAGTAAATATATTCCCAACATATGGGTGTAAACCCATCCATGGTATAAAACCAACAAAAGGTTTGCAAGCCGAAAAACTGAAATTGAAGTGGAAGGTGTGCAATTTATGGAGTCATCCCTTTGTACGTGTCCCTTATGAGATTGGCCAGATATATGACTTTACCATTAGAAGATGTTGTGTTCTTCAAGGAAGTACTCAATCACTGCATTGTTCTTAATCTTAGAGGGTGTAGCTTAAATTGACAGCAAGGGTCTGTGATTGTGGTTAGTCTGGCTTTCTGTCTCAAGAGAACATCTGTTGAGTTAAAGGAGACCCCCGCAGTTCAAGAGTCAATTTTCACTCTTACTCGTGAGAGGTTAGCTTCTGCAGTTCTGGCTGGGAGTTCAGGAAAAAACTGGGAAGCCAATACATCATCCAAGAAGTCATCGAAGAGCTCCATGCCAAGATGCTTCCTGGTATTTTGGGAATGGTGCCACTCTTGTCTTATGGGTGCTTGGTTGATCTTCTTTTGACAGGGTACAGCCTCGGTCTCGGATGCTTGGGCCCTCAGGGCAAGCACTTCAGGCCATGTTTGGGAGATCATCCATCCTTCACGTCTCATATAGTACCACAAATAATTTTGTTGCTCCAGCAACAAGAGATTAGTTCTACTAATTTGTCAAACAAATCGACTTGCTTACTTATGGGATGGTAATTCCAATCCCAGCAGATAAGGTTTTAGGACAGGTACTATTGTTACTCATAGGGTGATTTACTCCAGTGTTTCTCAACTCCAGTCCTCAAGGCGCACCAACAGGTCATGTTTTCCCTCAGATGAAACGGCTGTGGTAATTACTAAGGCAGTGAAAATAATGGAAGGCCTGAAAACATGACCTGTTGGGGCGCCTTGAGGACTGGAGTTGAGAAACACTGATCTATTCCCTTTCCAAAGTTGTCTCTTTTCAGAAGTACCTCTGTTTCTCTGTAATTTGAGTCATTATTCAGTTTACATGCCTACTACAAGTATGCAGCTAGTTAGTGAATAAAGACCACTACACAAGTCCTTGGGGTTGATTTACTAAAATTGAAGAGTGCAAAATCTGGTGCAGCTCTGCATAGAAACCGATCAGCTTCCATTTTTTTTGTCAAAGCTTAATTCAGTGGTTCTCAACTCCTGTCCTCAGGACCCACTAACAGGCCAGATTTTATGTATTACCTTGGGGAGATGCAGACTAGAATACTGCAATCACTGAGCAGCAAATGATATCACCTGTGATGTATTTCAGTTATCTTGCAAACCTTGGCTGTTGGTGGGTCCTGAGGACAGGAGTTGAGAACCACTGGCTTAATTGAACAAGCTGAAGTTAGCAGCTGATTGGCTACCATGCACAACTGCACCAGACTTAGCACTCTCTAGTTTTAGTAAATCAACCTCCTTGTGTATTTTGGAGCCAAATTAATCATGGTTCAGAATTATGCCTTTTTTGCTGTTAACCACTTCAGCCCCGGACCATTTGGCTGCCTAAAGACCAGAGGACTTTTTCCAATTTGGCACTGCGTCGCTTTAACTGCTAATTGCGCGGTCATGCAATGCTGTACCCAAACGAAATTTGCGTCTTTTTCTTCCCACAAATAGAGCTTTTTTTATTGTATTTGATCACCTCTGCAGTTTTTATTTTTTGCGCTATAAACGGAAAAAGACCGAAAATTTTGAAAAAAAACGGAAAATTGTATACTCACCTTTCCGTAATTTTCCTTTCCTGGCGCCTCTCCATGGCAGCACACACTGGGTTGTGACTCCGCCCCCACAACCTGACAGGATTGGTTAGCTATAAATTTGAAGGGGAGACACCCCGCTGCATTCTCTGTAAATATATCACCATAAAACAGGGTGGGAATCTGTGTGCTGCCATGGAGAGGCGTCAGGAAAGGAAAATTACGGAAAGGTGAGTATACAATTTTCCGTTTTCCTGACGCCTCCATGGCAGCACACACTGGGAAATAACTCGCCAGTCGGGTGGGTGCAAGAAAATAATATTTATTCCTTATAATGCGGAAGAATTGGCTCTAACAACGGATCTACCGAAGTCTGCCATAGCCAAGTGAGCAGAATCTACTCTATAGTGAGAAATGAAAGTATGTCTGGAGGACCAAGTTGCTGCTTTGCAAATAGTCTCCGGTGAAACCCTGCAATACGCTGCCCAGGAGGTAGCCACTGCCCTGGTCGAGTGAGCCCTGATGCCTTCAGGAATTGCCATATGCCGCATGGAGTATGCCTTCTTGATGGACTTGACTAACCAGGAGGCGATAGTACGTGAAGTAGCCGCTTGACCTCGTCTGTTTCCATGTGGAATGACCATGAGGGTATCCGTCTTCCTAAAAGAATTTGTAGCCGCCAGGTAACTAATTATGGTAGTTTTAACATCCAGAGGATGAGGTTCACCCTGATCATTAGTGAAGGATGGTAAGACAATATCTTGGTTGTAGTGGAAGGAAGTTGCTACCTTCGGGATGAAGTGGTCTGAAGGTCTTAGTACTACCTTATCAGGGAAGAATACTAAGTAAGGTTCTGATGCCATCAGTGCTTGGATTTCAGATACCCTCCTTGCTGATGTAATTGCAATGAGAAAAGACAGTTTTAGGGTCAGATCCCACAGAGATATTGATTCGGATGTAGTAAAAGGAGGATTGGTGAAGGCATCGAGAACTACTGAGAGATCCCATGATGGAAAAACTGGTTTCATAGGAGGTTTGATTTTCAGACAGGCTCTCAGGAATTGGATAACCAGAGGATGTAATGCCTATCTGGTGCCTGTTTTGGCCGACAAGGCGGATACTTGTACCTTAAGGGTACTTAAACTTAGACCTTTGTTGACTCCTGACTGGAGGAACTCTAGGATTTGAGAAGGTTCTGGAGCAATAGGATCCCATCCCTTCTGCTGCGCCATTGTAAAGAATTTGTTCCAAATTCTTGTATAGGTGGTGTTGGTGGTACTTTTCCTGGCTTGCATCAGGGTTGATATTACTTCCTGTGAGCAGCCTTGTTCCCTTAACCTAACCCTCTCAACTTCCATGCCATCAGATGCAGCTTCTCTGGAGCTGGATGTAGAAATTGGCCTTGAAATAGTAAATCCGGAGTTACCGGAAGAAGGATTGGAGGTTGAAGGCTGAGCTGCAATAGGGTCGTGAACCATGGTCTTCTCGGCCAAAGAGGGATTACCGCGATTACCGTGGCTGAAGATCTCCGAAGCCTGGATAGGAATCTTGCAATTAACGGAGTTGGCGGGAATATGTACCCCAACTTGAAGTTCCATGGGTGAATTAGACAATCTATCCCTTCGGCTGAAGGGAAAGATGCTCTGGACAGAAACCTCCGACACTTCGTATTCGCAGGAGTGGCTGCTAGGTCGATCTCTGGCACTCCCCATGTCTCCGTAAGAAGAGAAAAGGCCTGGAGGCTCAGGGACCATTCGTTGTTGGAAAGAGTCTCTCGACTCAAGTAATCGGCTAACATGTTCTGTGCCGCAGGAACATATATTGCTTTTAAGTCTGCTAGGTGTGCCTGTGCCCATTCCAAGATAGGACGGACTTCCTCCAACAGTGTGAGACTCTTGGTACCCCCTTGCTTCTGGATGTAGGACACTGCCACCTTGTTGTCCATCCGGATAAGCACGTTCTTCCCTCTGAGGATTGGTGCAAATGCCATGAGGGCCTGGAAGGCTGCCCTGAGTTCCAGTATATTCGATACCATCCCCTGGGCCCGGAACTGCCATCGGCCCTGTGCTGCTCGATCTTGACAGTGGGCTCCCCAGCCGCTCTGACAGGCATCCGAAGTGACTATTATCGGATCTAGGGGAACTATCAGCTTGTATTTCTTGAGGTTGGTCAAGTGTGTCCACCACCACACTGATTGCTTCATTGGTCTGGAGATGGTAATGGTCTGATGCATGGATACTCCATCCCACTGCCTCAGAAAGGAGTTTTGCAGGACTCTCATGTGCCATTGTGACCACTGCACCATGGGCAGGGTTGCAGCCATGGACCCTAGCACACTCAAGCAGATTCTGGCTGGAAGATGCCTCGCTGATAGTAATCTCCGCATCTTTTGTACTAGAGGCTGAATCTTCTCCTGAGGGAGTTGTACCCTGTTCAATTTGGTGTTCAGATCCGCTCCCAGAAATACCATGTTTTGTGTGGGTCGTAGACTGCTCTTTTTCCAGTTGATTAGCCAACCGAAGTCCTGGAGAGTCGTGAGTAAGATTCTCTGATGACATAGCAAGGTTCTTTGATCTTCTGCCAAGAGCAGGATGTCGTCCAGATAATGGTGGACTCGCAGACCCTTCTCCCTGAGGAATGCAACCACGGGTAGGAGGACCTTGGTGAATGTCCTGGGAGCCGACGAAATGCCGAAAGGAAGGCACTGGAATTGGAAGTGGCTTTTGTTGATGGCAAATCGGAGGAATTTTTGAAAGGCGGGATGAATTGGAATATGTAGATAAGCGTCCGATAAATCTACAGAGAGCATCCAGTCGCCCAGGTTCACAGCCAGAAGTATGGACTGTAGACTCTCCATTTTGAAGGCCTCTATTTTTATGTTCTTGTTGAGATTTTTTAAATCCAATACAGGGCGTAAGTCTCCGGTCTTCTTCTTTACCAAAAATAGTGGGGAATAGAACCCCCTCCCCTTTTGATCTGATGGAACCTCCAGGATTGCCCCTTTTTCCTTCAATTCCACTATATATTTTAATAGTAACTTCCTCTTGATTGGAGAAGATGGCAGTCTTGTTGATTGGAAGTGATTTTTCGGAAGTTTGCCCATAAACTTCCACTTGTGTCCAAATTTGATTGTGGAAAGAGTCCACAGGTCCTTTATATGGCTTGACCAAATCTGTACGAAGTCCTTGAGCCTGGCGCCCACCTGTACTGGGTGGGCAGGCGAACCTTCAAAAAGACTTCTGCTGCTCCCCTGCCGGGTTAGTCTTGGACTTTTGCATCCTAAGGAAGGAAGGTCTTGTGTTTTTCCAGTCCAGTTTCTAAACTCCCTACCGGGACGGTAGGATCTAGCTTCCCTATATTTCTCAGGAAGGTTGCGCCTGAAGGACGGACCCTTTTGGGCCTTGGGTCTCCTGTCTGAGGGAATTAATCCCGACTTCCCTCCTGTCACCTTCGAGATAGCGGTGTCCAATTTAGACCCGAACAGGTCTGAGCCATCATATGGAATTCTGCACCAGTTTGTTTTCGATGCAGTATCGGCCATCCATGGTTTCAGCCACAGGGCCCTTCTTGCCGTGACTGAGGCTAGCATTGATCTCGCCGAGGATTTTATAATATCCACTGAAGCTTCTGCCACGAAGTCACCTGCCAACTTGATCTCCTGAAGAGAAGATATTATCTTGTCTACTTCCGTACCGTCTTGCAGATCTTTCTCCACCTTGGTTGCCCAACCTGATATGGCTTTAGCCACTGCTGCTGTGGTAATTGCTGGTCTGCACGTGCCCCCAGCAGTGGAGTATGCTTTTTTTAATTCCAGATCCAATTTCCGATCCAGAACATCCCGAAAGGAAACCGCGTCTTCAATAGGCAGAGTGACATGCCGTGCAAGACGCATCAAGGAGGAGTCAACTACTGGGGCGTTCATCAACGAATTGACTTTTGACTCCTTCAGAGGATACATCTTTGTCAGTCTGTTGGTGAGACTGGTCCGCTTATCAGATCTCTCCCACTCATCTTTAATTAGATCCTCCAGTTCACCTATAAAAGGAAAATTCTCTGGTTCTTTCCTTAAATTTGGGAAATATTTCCGGACTTTCTGCGGTTCCGCTTTATCTTCTTCCCAGCCTATCGCCTCTTTAACTGACTTTGCGAAAGGCTGTACAAGGGAGAAATCAAAACCTGCTGACATGTCCTGATCCTCATCTCCTGAGGAGGGTTCTGATGCCTGGGGTTGATGGTCGTCCGTTACCGATGTGCTGGGCGTAGGCCTATCCATTAGTGGTGTTGTTGTCTCCCTTATGGATTCCCGCACAGATTCTCTTATGAGCTCCGTAGCGACTCTTGCGTCTAATTCCTTGTCCTTTGCTGCTTCATTGAAGCAGGATCTGCAGACTAATTTCTCTGGCAAGGCCGGTGCGCCGCATACCCAGCAAGCGTTTGCTGCAGGACGGGTGTGGCGGCTCTGGCGGTGTGATGAAGGTGACCGTCTGCGGTGTGACCGACTATGACGGGAGCGGCTGCGTCTTGAGCGGCTGTGACGTGAGCGGCTATGTCTTCGTTGGCGGGAAGAAGACCTTGAACGGCTTCTGCGAGACTTCTTGCTTGACACGTGACTTGATCTCCCTTCACGCCTGGAACTTGCGGCTCTTGACCTGGTAGGGCTGCCAAAAACGCAGCGTTAGTGGTTGGCTCTCTTTTTCTCTCCCCTTCTTCAATACTTACCAATGACGGATGGCCTCTTACCTCGTTTGCTGATGGTGGTCTGCGCGGGCAGTGGTCTCCATAGTAAAAGTGACAGTAAGACTGAAGGGTAATAAGAAAAAAAATTTTTTTTTTTTTTTTTAAATTCCATTACCTTTTTTTTTTTTTTTTTTTAAATCTGTAAACAGTCTAAATCAGATGATTCAACTTACCTGGGCTTGCTGAGTTGTTTTCTGCAAAGCAGTGGAACGTACGGCGAAATCCAGCTTGTTTTGTAAAAATCCTCAGCAAAGAACACAGAATTTCCTGTGTTTTTAAATTTGGCGCACCGTCGCGGCAAAATGACGCTCCCGCGCATGCGCAGAGTGTCCCGAACACCTCGGCGCCATCTTGGAGAAGGGCATAGCCCTCCCAAGGCAGCACCTAGCACTGGGGCCAATTGCAGAGCAGAGGAGGAGCGCCGGCGGCCATGACGGTTCCACAGCGGTGGACAGCAAGTGCCAGCAAGCCCCCTGAGCAGGAGAAACAAATCTACATACAGAAAGAAAGGTACAGGCAAAACGAAAAGAAAGGAGACCACTGCAAATATGAAGCTTCTTTAAAGCTTACTGTGCCAGATGTCCAGACGCCCCCTGAGACCACCAGACCGGGGGTTCCCTCCATAGAAGCTCCTTTAGAGACTATACAGGAGGGACTTCCAAACAGGAGAGGCTTGAACCTGCTGGGGCGAGTGCGGTAAGAGGCTTTTTCTTAATCTTGACAACAGGAGCCAGCTTGCTTCCCAATCTGTCAGGTGAGGATAAAAAAGAGAATGCAGCGGGGTGTCTCCCCTTCAAATTTATAGCTAACCAATCCTGTCAGGTTGTGGGGGCGGAGTCACAACCCAGTGTGTGCTGCCATGGAGGCGTCAGGAAAATGATATTTTCTACTTTTTGTTATAAAAAAAATCCAATAAACTCGATTTTAGTCATACATTTAGGCCAAAATGTATTCGGCCACATGTCTTTGGTAAAAAAAATGTCAATAAGCGTATATTTACTGGTTTGCGCAAAATTTATAGCGTCTACAAGCTAAGGTACATTTTCTGGAATTTACACAGCTTTTAGTTTATGACTGCCTATGTAATTTCTTGAGGTGCTAAAATGGCAGGGCAGTACAACCCCCCCCCCCCAAATGACCCCATTTTGGAAAGTAGACACCCCAAGGAAATTGCTGAGAGGCATGTTGAGCCCATTGAATATTTATTTTTTTTGTCCCAAGTGATTGAATAATGACAAAAAAAAAAAAATAATACAAAAAGTTGTCACTAAATGATATATTGCTCACACAGGCCATGGGCATATGTGGAATTGCACCCCAAAATACATTCAGCTGCTTCTCCTGAGTACAGGGATACCACATGTGTGGGACTTTTTGGGAGCCTAGCCGCGTACGGGGCCCCGAAAACCAATCACCGCCTTCAGGATTTCTAAGGGGATACATTTTTGATTTCACTCCTCACTACCTGTCACAGTTTTGAAGGCCATAAAATGCCCAGATGGCATGGAAAGTAGACACCCCAAGCTATTTGCTGAGAGGCATGTTGAGTCCATGGAATATTTTATATTTTGACACAAGTTGCGGGAAAGTGACAATTTTTTTTTTTGCACAAAGTTGTCACTAAATGATATATTGCTCACACAGGCCATGGGCATATGTAGAATTGCACCCCAAAATACATTTAGCTGCTTCTCCTGAGTATGGGGATACCACATGTGTGGGACTTTTTGGGAGCCTAGCCGCGTACGGGGGGCCCCGAAAACCAATCACCGCCTTCAGGATTTCTAAGGGTGTAAATTTTTTATTTCACTCTTCACTGCCTATCACAGTTTCGGAGGCCATGGAATGCCCAGGTGGCACAAACCCCCCCCAAATGACCCTATTTTGGAAAGTAGACACCCCAAGCTATTTGCTGAGAGGCATGGTGAGTATTTTGCAGCTCTCATTTGTTTTTGAAAATGAAGAAAGTCAAGAAAAAACTTTTTTTTTTTTTCTTTTTTTAATTTTCAAAACTTTGTGACAAAAAGTGAGGTCTGAAAAATACTCACTATACCTCTCAGCAAATAGCTTGGGGTGTCTACTTTCCAAAATGGGGTCATTTGGGGGGGGTTTGTGCCACCTGGGCATTCTATGGCCTCCGAAACTGTGATAGGCAGTGAAGAGTGAAATCAAAAATTTACGCCCTTAGAAAGCCTGAAGGCAGTGCTTGGTTTTCAGGGTCCCGTACGCGGCTAGGCTCCCAAAAAGTCTCACACATGTGGTATCCCCGTACTCAAGAGAAGCAACAGAATGTATTTTGGGGTGTAATTTCACATATTCTCATGGCATGTTTGAGCAATATATCATTTAGTGACAACTTTGTGCAAAAAAAAAAAAAAAATTGTCTCTTTTCCGCAACTTGTGTCACAATATAAAATATTCCATGGACTCGACATGACTCTCAGCAAATAGCTTGGGGTGTCTACTTTCCAAAATGGGGTCATTTGGGGGGGGTTTGAACTGCACTGGAATTTTATGCACAACATTTAGAAGCTTATGTCACACATCACCCACTCTTCTAACCACTTGAAGACAAAGCCCTTTCTGACATTTTTGTTTACATGAAAAAATTATTTTTTTTTGCAAGAAAATTACTTTGAACCCCCAAACATTATATATTTTTTTAAAGCAAATGCCCTACAGATTAAAATGGTGGGTGTTTCATTTTTTTTTCACACAGTATTTGCGCAGCGATTTTTCAAACGCATTTTTTGGGGAAAAAACACACTTTTTTAAATTATAATGCACTAAAACACACTATATTGCCCAAATGTTTGAGGAAATAAAAAAGATGATCTTAGGCCGAGTACATGGATACCAAACATGCTTTAAAATTGCGCACAAACGTGCAGTGGCGACAAACTAAATACATTTTTAAAAGTCTTTAAAAGCCTTTACAGGTTACCACTTTAGATTTACAGAGGAGGTCTACTGCTAAAATTACTGCCCTCGATCTGACCTTCGCGGTGATACCTCACATGCATGGTGCAATTGCTATTTACATTTGACGAAAGACCGCCGCTTGCGTTCGCCTTAGCGCGAGAGCAGGGGGCGACAGGGGTGGTTTTTTTCTTCTTTTTTTTTTTTCTTTTTTTTTCTTTTTTATCTTATTTTTAAACTGTTCCTTTCTTTTTTTTTTTTTTTTTTTTATCATTTTTATTGTTATCTCAGGGAATGTAAATATCCCCTATGATAGCAATAGGTAGTGACAGGTACTCTTTTTTGAAAAAATTGGGGTCTATTAGACCCTAGATCTCTCCTCTGCCCTCAAAGCATCTGACCACACCAAGATCGGTGTGATAAAATGCTTTCCCAATTTCCCAATGGCGCTGTTTACATCCGGCGAAATCTAAGTCATGAAATGCTCGTAGCTTCCGGTTTCTTAGGCCATAGAGATGTTTGGAGCCACTCTGGTCTCTGATCAGCTCTATGGTGAGCTGGCTGAATTACCGGCTGCATTCTCAGGTTCACTGTTGGGACAGGAGAGCCAGAGAAAAACACAAAAGACGGTGGGGGGGGCATTTCCTCCCACTGCTTGTAAAAGCAGTCTAGAGGCTAATTAGCTGCTAGGATTGCTTTTACATGAAAGCCGACCGCTGGCTGAAAAGAATGATACCAAGATGATACCTAAACCTGCAGGCATCATTCTGGTATAACCACTCAAAGTCGTGAATGGCGTACCTGAAGACAAAAAATGGTTAACGATAAAACACAGTAAACGGTAAAGTATACAAAATTGCATACCTGAAAAGCAAACATGATAAAACATAATAACAATAAAACATTGCAGAATAGAATACAGTAAAAAAGAGCAGAACAATAGAGAGAGAATAGAGAGAGAGAGAACAATAAAACAACTATTTTTTTTTAATTTTATATATATATATATTTTTTTTACACTTTTTTTTGTAACTAACTTTTATAACTGTAACCGGTTCCAGGTTTGGGTCTCTCAAAATGCGATGGCATCTTGGGAGACCCTGTAAAAGTGTGCCTAGTCTGTGCAATGCTGTACCCTACCCTAATACTCAACTAGTGAATGGTAGCGTTCAAAACATTCACCAATGCAAAGACCAGGATTGTCAGGACAGGAGGGACAATAATAGCGGGTGTCACGCCTATATCCGCGCTTGCTGCAGACACAACATCTTTTTTGGGGGGGTTCGTTGGGTAGGGGTACTCGGGAGGACATAAAGAAAATGCCTCTCATGCAGCCGACTGCATTTGGTTGGGGATGTGAATGGGGGAAGTACGGGCGCTGCAAATTGGCGCTCCAATTAGGATTGGCGAATGCAGCAGGAAGGGCATGATGGGCACGACGGGCCTTTTTGTCTCCTTCTTGGTGGCAGCGGGACACTACTTGTGCTTGCCACCTCACCAGCTTGAACTGCACTTATGGGACTCGCCACGTCACCAAGTGTTACTGCAGTGCTGGTTTGACTACGACCGGGGTGTACTAGGCCGCTGGTGCTTGCCAGTTCACCAAAACGCTACCAAAAAAACTGTTAGCGATCGCAGGGATCAGGCCTGACTCTGCGAACGCTGCAGTTATGCGTTTAGTGTTTTGTAAGTGTCAGTGATCGATCGATACTGCACTTGGGTGGGCTGGGCTGGGCCGGGCGGAGGGGCAAAACGCAGGTGCTAGCAGGTATCTGGGCTGATCCCGCTAACACTGCGTTTTTGGGAACCCTAAACTGCTTGGGACACTAGTATAGATCTGATCGGATCAGATATTGATCCGTTCAGATACTATACCACTAAGGGAGGTGTACGGTGTGTGCGGCATGGGTGTTAGCGGTACTGGCACTAACCTGACGCTGCCTGGGGCTGGTGCTTGCCAGTTCACCAAAACGCTACCAAAAAAACTGTTAGCGATCGCAGGGATCAGGCCTGACTCTGCGAACGCTGCAGTTATGCGTTTAGTGTTTTGTAAGTGACAGTGATCGATCAATACTGCACTTGGGTGGGCTGGGCTGCGCCTGGAGGAGGGGCAAAACGCAGGTGCTAGCAGGTATCTGGGCTGATCCCGCTAACACTGCGTTTTTGGGAACCCTAAACTGCTGGGGACGCTAGTATAGATCTGATCGGATCAGATATTGATCCGTTCAGATACTATACCACTAAGGGAGGCGTATGCTGCGTGCGTGGGTGTTAGCGCTACTGGCGCTAATCTGACGCTGCCTGGGGTGACGCATATCACCGCTGGGCGATCAGGGGGCTAAACCTTTATTCGGTAATAAACAGCGGGTGCCCTGACACTATAAAAAATAAACGAACTAACCAGTGTCACCCGTAACACTTATACGGTGATCAGTGGTGAAAGGGTTAACTAGGGGGCAATCAAGGGGTTAAAACCTTTATTTGGTAGTATATGGGGGTCCCTGACGCTATAAAAGGCTGACGGCGAACCTAAATATTTACCTCCCTAACTAGCATCACCAGTGACACTAATACAGCGATCAGAAAAATGATCGCTTAGCGACACTGGCGATGGGGGGTGATCAAGGGGTTAAAACTTTATTAGGGGGGGTTAGGGGGGTATCCTAGACCTAAAGGGGGCTAATACTAACTGCCCTAACACAGTAAATGTCACAAACTGACACCATGCAGTAATCAGAAAAAAAAAAAACTGCTTGGTGTCAGTGTGACAGGGGGGGAGGGGGGGGGTGATCGGGGGGTAAAGAGGGGTGTAAAGTGTGCCTGGCATGTTCTACTGTGTGTGTTGTGTTGTGCAACTCACTCAGATGTCTTCTCTCCTCGGTGCCGGAACGGAAACTGCCGTGCCGAGGAGAGATGACATCACATTTCCTGCCTCTGTGTACTACACAGAGGCAGGGGAAGATTCTCATTGGCTGGGAGCGATCGCGAGGGGGGGGCACGAATGGATGGCCTCCCCCTCATCTCTGAAGGCTCCCAGACCAAAGCCGACCGCCAAAGCCGACCGCCTCGGGCACCGGGGGGGTCCGATCGGACCCCCCGCCCGCGGGAAGGCAATCACGTACCAGGTACGTGATTTTGCCTGCCCGTGAAATTCTGCCGCAGTATATCTGTGTGAGGCGGTCGTCAAGTGGTTAAAGAACATATCGATAGTAAGGTGCTAAATTGTCCTCTCGTCACCTGTCAGCACCTGAATGCCTGATGATTATCAGGACAATGGCCTTTCCTGTCCCTGTATTAAGTAGGCTCTGTGGAGGCAGTACCCTTTCCAGAAGGATTTTTCTCCAACAATGGACATGCGGCAAACTACAGTGGAACCTTGGATTACGAGCATAATCTGTTCCAGGAGAATGCTTGTAAATCAAAGCACTCGCATATCAAAGTGAGTTTCCTCAAAGAAGTCGATGGAAACGAAGATAATTCATTCCGCATTGACTTCTATTGCATGCAATACCGCATGTGGCCAGAGGTGGGAGGGCGCCGGAGAGCCTCGGAAATACTCGGGGACAGCTCTGCTGAACTCGGAAAGGCTTGGAAACACTCGGGAACAGAGTATTTCCGAGTGATACCTTGTATTTCCGAGTGATTCTGAGTATTTCCAAACGGCTCTGAACCGTTCCGAGTGTCACCGGCGCCCCCGCACCTCTGGCCAAATGCCGTACTGCACACCCCATTAGCTTGAATTCTGCTTGTTTTGCGAGACAACACTTCAGATTTTTTTTAAAAAAGTTGCTCGTCTTTCAAAACGCTCATTAACCGCGTTACTCAGTAACCAAGGTTCACTGTATTCATATCTTACAGACAATGGTGGTGGACGTAGTAGAAAATCACCTCAGTTGCCTGACAGTGGTTCAAAAGTCAATAGAACTTCCCTGTATCACACACATTCCAGATTTACGGCCAGTTTGTGCTCCCCTTGACTTTTGTCACTTGGCTTCAGGCTCTTCAGTCTCGATGAGGCTGGACAACATGACAGTGGCGTACTACATCAAGAAGCAAGTTGGATCCTGTAGCGTTAGTCTACTGAGAGGTAGAGTTGACCCGGACTGAGAGGAATCTCTCCAACATTTTAGCAATCTACATGCCAAGGATTTAGAACTACTAGGTGGACTCCATGTTCTTAGTCTCTTTTGGACAACAAGTGGTCCCTACTTCTAGGCTCCTTCAAGTGGATTCTTTTTCTGCACAGGATTCCAGAGTTAGGTATGTTTGCATCTCTTTACAATTGCATTCAAGAGTTTTTCATAAGGGGCCTAGGCCAGCAAGTCCTGGAAGTGGATGTTCTGACAGATCAGGAGAGATTTCCTAAGCTGTATGCTTTCTCTCCAGTCTTCACCATATTGAATTTCTTAAGACTACTGTTAAAAACAATGGAAACCATCGTAGTGATTCTCTATTGGCCACACAAGTATTGGTTCCCTCTTCTATTTCGAACTTAGTTATCAGGACCCAGTCCCTCTAGCTCTCAGATGAGATATTCTGTTGCAGGGTGCAATACTTCACCCTTGTTCATCTCCTCCAGTTATTGACTAATAGATGTATCTATACTCTAGTTAGATTGTGCACTAATATAGTTTACAGCAGAATTTGAGCTAAGTGCATAAAGTTAGGCTGCTTCTGCCTTCTCCTGTTTTAATCCTCAAGTCCAATACATTCTTAAATTCCTAGAGACCAGCTTGAATATTGGGCTGATCTTTGGCTCTGTTGGAGTCTAGATCTTGGCTCTCTGGGCTTTTTTTAATGTCTCTTGGGTAAATTACCACTTGCACATTCTATTCCTTAATAGGGTGCTGTGTCTTAAGCCTCGTACACACGATCGGACTTTAAACAAACTTTTCCGTGGGTTTCTGTTCAAAGGGCGTTGGCCGTAAACTTGGTATGCATACACACAGCAGGACTTTTTAGGCAACAAACACGAACGTAGTGACGTTTCAACGTACTGACGACACTTCAAAAGAGGACGTTCAATTCTCCGACGTCACCCTTTGGTCAACTTCTGTATTGTTGTCTGATCTTTTGCATTGGTTCTAAGCATGCGTGTTTGTACTTTGTACTAAAGTCCGATGGTTTTGTGTACACACGATCGGACTTGCTGACGTAGGATTTTTGTTGCTGCCAAGTTTGTCTTTTCGCACAGCCAACATTTGTCCGATAAAAAACGAAAAAGTTTGTCCGATGGAGCATACATATGGTCAGATGTTGCCTTAAAACAGCTAATTTGCATGTTTGTTGTCAAAAAGTCTGATCGTGTGTATGGGCCTTGTGACTTCATAGAGAGCCAAGAGGCAAAGGGAGCACAGTGCATGTTATTTGCCTAGGTGAATGACGTAAACTTGGGGGTGGACTGAACATTAAAAAAAAAAAAAAGCACTAATTCAGGAGAGGAGGACAGGAGTCATAGATCGGATTGAAGATTGACTGGAGGGTGAAGATCCACTTTCAGGTACTGTACAAGGAACCCATTTTGTTCCTTTTGCGTGTTTTTCCCAGTTCAGGTATTTTTCTCTCTGCGTGTAGGACTATTTATTCACAGGATGCCAAGCTGCTTTGAGCTTTCTCACAAGCTTTGGCCTCATTAGAGATTTAGGCCTTCTTTATCACTTTTTTTTTCAAAATCAGAGGGAAGAAAACAATATCCAGATTTATCGTTGGATAGAAGGTTAAGGTTTGACTCTTATGGAAGCGATAGCAACACGCTCAACCAGAAGCCATGAAGTGTTGATGATAAGTGCTTTGAATGATGTTGTCACCAGTTTCTAGCTGAAATTGCTACAGCATCTATTTATTATTGGCCATCTCCAAGAATGGGTGGGGCATCATGGTCCTCCACTAATACCTTTTATGGCCGACTGGTGGCAAGTTAGCATACTTTTCTGGTCATTTTTTGGTGTTAAAACTTTGTTGGCTGAAGCATCCCTTCCTTGTTTGGAGATCAAATACTTACCGCAATTTGCTTTTCGAGCCCTTGCACACTGGGGCGGGGGGCGGCATCGGCGGTAAAATGCCGCTATTATTAGCGGTGTTTTACCGTCGGTATGCGGCCGCTAGTGGGGCGGTTTTACCCCCCGCTAGCGGGCGAGAAAGGGTTAAATACCACCGCAAAGCGCCTCTGCAGAGGCGCATTGCCGGCGGTATAGCCGCGCAGTCCCATTGATTTCAATGGGCAGGAGCGGTAAAGGAGCGGTATACACACCGCTCCTTCACCGCTCCGAAGATGCTGCTGGCAGGACTTTTTTTACCGTCCTGCCAGCGCATCGCTCCAGTGTGCAAGCCCTCGGGGCTTTCACACTGGGATGACAGCAGCGGCACTTTCGGGGCGGTTTGCAGGCGCTATTATTAGCGCAATAGTGCCTGCAAACCGCCCCAGTGTGCAAGGGTTGATTAACTCCATGGCAGCATAAGATCCCTGCCAGTTGTTGAGTAGTTTAGTTAAAGAACACGTGGACTGGATCAGCCTCATAATTATGGGAGAGGGGTCCCACGAGGAAGCAGCAAAGGCAAAGCCTACCCATTGCAGCATATGAAATTGCGGTAAGTGTTTAATAGCAATTTTCCATTTTCTTGGTGTTAATTGAAGGGCGTTGGTCCCACACCTCTTCGTTTATGTTCATTATTTTGCTACTGCTTGCTTCAAACTGAGACAAGCAGGGTAGAAGAGGCGTTATCCTGGAGCTGGCCTACAATTTTGCCAATGCCAGTGTCCAATGCTCCAGTAAGTGACAGTATAATCTCTAAGTTCCCGGTGACCCTCAATGGACTCAAAGAAAAGGATTTTTACACTAAGTGCAAAAAATTCTATTTTACACCATATTTAGATTATAAGTAAAGTACATTTTTTTCTAAATATCAAATTCAATTGCAGACCGCTGCTTTTATGACCTCTCTGGAGCGACATTTTTTGCCCACATAGAACTACAACAGAACATTTCATGATGCCTGCAAGATGTATAAAGTAGATGTAAACCAAATCACTAAAATTTAATTGTCTTTTTAAATGTGCAGCATTCATTAACCTCTTCAATATCGGGCACTTTTACCCCCTTCCTGCCAAGGCCAATTTTCAGCTTTCAGCGATGTCACACTTTGAATGACAATTGCGCGGTCATGCAATACTGTACCCAAACTAAATTTTTATCATTCTGTTCACACAAATAGAGCTTTCTTTTGGTGGTATTTAATTACCACTGGGTTCTTTTTTTTTCTTTTGGTAAATATATGGAAAAAAGACAGAAAATTTTGAAAAAAATAAACACGTTTTTCTTTGTTTCTGTAATAAAATTTTGCAAATTAATAATCTTTCTTCATGAATATAGGCCAAAATGTATTCTGCTACATTTCTTTGGTGAAAATAACCCACATCAGTGTATATTATTTAGTCTGTAGGAAAGTTATAGAGTCTACAAACTATGGTATATACCTGTATCTGAAAATTGATCAATCCTGATGTACTGATGTTCTTGAGGCCCAAAAATATCAGGACATTACAGATATCCCTCAAATGACTCTTTTTCGGAAAGTAGACAGTCCAAGGTATTTAGTAAGAGGCATGGTAAGTTTTTTGAAGTAGTAATTTTTTTTGTCATAATTTTTTGGAAAATTAAATTGAAAAAACATATTTTATATATATATATATATATATATATATATATATATATATATATATATATATATATATATATATATATTTTTTTTTTTTTTACAGACTGTCACCAGTGCAGTACAGCATCATCATATAACAGGTGTGGTGGTGATTAGGGACACTGACTGATGACAGCACGAAAAAAAAAAAAATTCAATTTTTTATTGTTTATTATGTTTTTTGTTTTTTTTTAACCACACTTTGACCAGAGCAATATAATGTTACTATAGTAATACTGTACTACTCTGGCGAAGTGATGTTTTTTTTTTTTTTTACACGTTATGTTTGCATATAGCAATGAATTTCATTGCTATATCAAGCATTTCACTGAATCAATTTGATTAATTCAGTATGTTCTGTTGTGATTCGCTGTGATTGGACAGAGCTAGTCACATGGTACAGATGGGCTGTGATTGGCCTAGTCTGTACCATGTGATCACACTGACTAATCACAGCTAGCAACACAGTTGTATACAATGGATGGCTTGGAGGAAGCCATCCCTTGTGTACAACTGTCATGTGACCTGCTGTGATTGATTACAGCGGTCACATGGTACCGGTAGTGGGCCGGTGTAGTAATCAGTCATGGACTGTGTCTGGTGGCCGGTGACAGATCGCGCCACCAAAATATCATTCAGTTAGGGTGGAGGCATAAGAGCATCCAGTACTGGTTCCATACAACATGCACTGGAAATGCTTTTAGGAAGGGGATGAAATTAGCGGAAAAAGGTGGCCTGAACACTATACTCAAAGTTCAGGGCAGCGTCATGAGACACAAAGCATTGCAGACTAAAATAAGTGTCCTGAGCTCAGTTCAGGACCCATAGATTGGGGGGTGGCTCGTGGCAAGTGTGGCTAATGAACAACAATATAGATCTGGGAGGGGATCAAACCCTGCATAAGAGAAACTGGGGTAGAGTTGCACTTAAAGATTTAATTTAATTTGCTTATATTTTGCCTTCTCTGGTTCCTCCCTTTACCAACATGCTATTGAGGATTTTTTAAACTTTACATTTTCATTACATTTCCTAATTTAGACCCAGCAACATCACCAGCAGGAGCAGCCGGTCCATTAGGGGTGCAGGGGCACCGCCCCAATAGCTTGCATGCGGGGAGGCATGCAGGGCGCCAGACTCATATGTTTGCATGTTTTTTTTTTTTTTCCAAGCACATGATTAGAGCCTGAGACTTTAATTGGCTTGAAAAAGGTGGGGCTCAGGGTGCAGAGCACTGCGCCTTAAACCCACCCACTTGTGACACTAGCGAATCAATATTCGCTATTTTCTTCTGGCTTCTCCTCCCAGCCAATCAGGACAGGAGGTGGATCAGGTTGGCTGGGAGGAGAAGCTGAAGAAGCTGCAGAGGGACTGTGCAGTGGATCGGTGAGTGTAAGGATTGTGCCGCATGGAGCGGTGATTGCAGGGACCGTGCCGTAGAGCGGTGAGTGCGGGGACCATGCCACGTGGAGCGGTGAGTGCGGGGACCGTGCCACGTGGAGCGGTGAGTGTGGGGACCGTGCCGTGGAGCGGTGAGTGTGGGGACCATGCCGTGGAGCGGTGAGTGCAGGGACCATGCCGCGTGAAGCGGTGAGTTACATAGTTATATAGTTAGGTTGAAGAAAGACACAAATCCATCCAGTTCAACCTTAAAAACAATAAATAAATAAAATAAAAAATATCGTACAATCCAATATACCCAATTTTATACCCTCAGTTAATCCAGAGGAAGGCAAAAAACCCCAGCAGAGCATGCTCCAATTTGCTCCAGCAGGGGAAAAAATTCCTTCCTGATCCCCCAAGAGGCAATCAGATTTTCCCCGGATCAACTTTACCTATAAATGCTATTACCCAGTTATATTCTGTACATTTAGGAAAGTATCCAGGCCTTTCTTAAAGCAATCTACTGAGCTGGCCAGAACCACCTCTGGAGGGAGTCTATTCCACATTTTCACAGCTCTTACTGTGAAGAAACCTTTCTGTATTTGGAAATGAAATCTCTTTTCCTCTAGACGTAAAGAGTGCCCCCTTGTCCACTGGGTTGACCGTAAAGTGAATAACTCAACACCAAGTTAACTATATGGACCCCTTATATATTTGTACATGTTGATCATATCCCCCCCCTTAATCTCCTCTTCTCAAGAGTGAATAAATTCAGTTCCTCTAATCTTTCCTCATAGCTGAGCTCCTCCATGCCTCTTATCAGTTTGGTTGCCCTTCTCTGCACTTTCTCCAGTTCCCCCGATATCCTTTTTGAGAACTGGTGCCCAAAACTGAACTGCATATTCCAGATGAGGCCTTACTAATGATTTGTACAGGGGCAAAATGATATCTCTCTCTCTGGAGTCCATACCTCACCTAATACAAGAAAGGACTTTGCTCGCTTTGGAAACCGCAGCTTGGCATTGCATGCTATTATTGAGCTTATGATCTACCAAAACCCCCAGATACTTCTCCACCACGGATTTCCCCAGTTGTACTCCCCCCCTAGTATGTATGATGCATGCATATTCTTAGCCCCCAAGTGCATAACTTTACATTTCTCAACATTAAACCTCATCTGCCACATAGTTGCCCAATTAGACAGTGCATTGAGGTCGGCTTGTAAATTGGAGACATCCTGTAAGGACGTTATTCCACTGCATAGCTTGGTGTCATCTGCAAAGACAGAAATGTTACTTTCGATCCCAGACCCAATATCATTTATAAAGATATTAAAAAGTAAGGGTCCCAGCATTGAACCTTGGGGTACACCACTGATAACCTTAGACCATTCAGAGTAAGAATCATTAACCACTACTCTCTGAATTCTGTCTTTTAGCCAGTTTTCTATCCATTTACAAACTGATATATCCAAGCCTGTAAACTTTACCTTACACATGAGCCGCGTGTGGGGAACTGTGTCGAGCGCTTTTGCAAAATCCAAGTATACCACGTCCACAGCCACCCCTCTGTCCAAGGTTTTACTTACCTCTTCATAAAAAGAAATCAGGTTTGTCTGACAACTTCTGTCTTTCATGAATCCATGCTGTCTGTTACTTAAAATGCTTTTTTCCAGCAAGAACTCGTCTATGTGGTCTTTTATTAAACGCTCCAGTATCTTCCCGACTATAGAAGTTAAACTAACAGATCTATAGTTACTTGGTAAAGACTTTGATCCCTTTTTAAATATAGGCACCACGTTCGCCCTGCGCCAATCCAGTGGTACTATTCCCTTCATTAATGAGTCCCTAAAAATTAGATACAATAGCTTTGAAATTACAGAGCTCAATTCTTTTAGGATCCGTGGGTGGATTGGTGAGTGTGGGGACCGGGTCGTGTGGAGCGGTGAGTATGGGGACCGTGCCGTGGAGTGGTGAGTGCGGGGGCCATGCCATAAAGCAGTGAGTGTGGGGACTATGCCGCGTGGAACGGTGAGTGCGGGGGCGGTGCCCTGGAGCGGTAAGTGTTGGGACCGTGCTGTGTGGAGCGGTGAGTGTGGGGACCGTTGTGCAGTGAGTGCGGGGACTGTACTGCCTGGAGCAGTGAATGTGGGGGGACCACGGAGCAGTAAGTGCGGACCTGGGGGAGCCCACCTCCCCTCCAAAAAAAGTCAGCACAGGAGGCACATCAGGTTGGCCGGGAGGAGAAGCTGAGGAAGCTGCAGAGGGATCGTGCAGTGGATCGGTGAGTGTGGGGACCGTGCCACATGGAGCGGTGATTGCAGGGATTGTGCCATGGAGCGGTGAGTGCGGGGACTGTGTCGCGTGGAGGGGTGAGTGTGGGGACCATGTCGCATTGAGCGATGAGTGCGGGGACCCTGCCGTGGAGTGGTGAGGGGGACCATGTTGTGGAGTGGTGAGTGCGGGGACCGTGCCGTGGAATGGTGAGTGCGGGGACCGTGCCCTGGAGCGGTTAGTGTGGGGACCGTGCCCTGGAGTGGTAAGTGTGGGGACCGTGCCCTGGAGCGGTAAGTGTGGGGACCGTGCCATGGAGTGGTGAGTGCGGGGACCGTGCCCTGGAGCGGTAAGTGTGGGGACCGTGCCGTGGAGCGGTGAGTGCGGGGACCATGCCATGGAGCGGTGAGTGCGGGGACCATGCCATGAAGCGGTGAGTGCAGGGACCATGCCCTGGAGCAGTAAGTGTGGGGACTGTGCCATGGAGTGGTGAGTGCGGGGACCGTGCCCTGGAATGGTAAGTGTGGGAACCATGCCATGGAGCAGTGAGTGCGGGGACTGTGCCCTGGAGTGGTAAGTGAGGGGACTGTGCTGTGGAGCGGTGAGTGCAGGGACCGTACCCTGGAGCAGTAAATGTGGGGACGGTTCCATGGAGTGGTGAGTGCGGGAGGACCATGGAACAGTGGGTGCAGACCTAGGGGGGTTGTTTGCCGCCCAACCCCCCTCCAAAAAAAGTTAAGCACCAGCCGCCATTGATCACCACTCACTCTGCTTCTCTATTCAATGCAGGCAGATCATGGTTGGTGGAAGGGGCCATACTCTCATGCCTTGATGTAAGCAGTGGGCTGGCTCTTGGGAGGAGGTGTTCAAATATCAAAAGCCTTGATGGGTGGATGTTGTGTGAAGAAGTGGGGGTTCCTTGGCAAGCTACATTTGTATTCAGACCACCCTAGGTAGCATCCACATGTGATGCTGAGTCCCCATGATTAAAAGAACTGAAATCAAATGAAAGAAAGGGGTAGGTCAGAGACAGCCAGGCTGGGGAGGAATGAGATAAATGATGCTGGCCAATCCCCAGCCAAGAAATGAGGTGGGCGCTAGCTGACTCGCTGCACCTTCTAATGCACAGTGTGCATGGAGATCAGAGTAAGTGATGTCAGTACAGGAAAGGAGCCGGTAGAACTGAAGGGCAGGCCGGAGTTCACCGGCGTGCTAGTCAACAGTCCTGATTACCCAGAGTAATTTTGTGTCTGTGCCCACCCCCCTCCAGCACATCACGCTGATGGATGGCACAGCATACACCGAGCAGACAAGGATAAAACGGCGGCAGATCATCCAAGCAGAACTCGTTTTCGTCTGCCAGCAGACGGCTACGTGACCAGTTTAGATGCAAATAGTGCCTGGCGGAGTTTTGCTTTAATCTAACGGCCATTTGATGTTTGCGGAGCGTACGTTCCTCTTTAATACCCAGGCAGGCAAGAAATGATCTGTATGTCACGGTTAATAAAAACATCACACACATTAGTCAGATGAGTGAGAATTCCGATACAGATCATTAATACGGAATGAGTCACAGCCTGCTCTGCTGTGGGCAAGATGAGTGATTCAAGTGCCGAGGAAGACGGCAAAAGGTATTAAGCCATAACAAACAGAGAGGAGCGGAGAAGTCCGCGTCCTCGCCGCAGCCTGGGGGGGTGGGGGGAACGGAAAATCCGTCTGTATCATCTACGATTCCTGGATTTGTTGTCTCTCTGACACAGCCATTTAACTTTCTGATCTGGGCTTTGTTGGAACAAGCACTTAGAATACTGTACACGGGGGATTCACTTTAAGTAACGGGAGCGTTTGCGTCGTTAGGCGGTTTATGGTACGATTAGGAGAAGATTCCGTGTCTGTAAAGATCCCCATAGACAGCTCAAAGTTCAGTTGATTCAGCAGAAATGTGATGCTTCTAAGGAGACCTTTACAGACACGGGAATGCAAAAACACTTCCTGTACTTAAAGTGAACCCCCTATGTAAATTTAAAGCGGAGTTCTGCCTTTGATGAAAAAAAAAAAAAAAAAAAAACAGGTAAATAAACAAACAAGCAAAAATAACCCCGATATCGGTGCTGCGGAGGGGGAGCAGGATGGAGAGGAGGAAAGTACCACGGGAGGGTGAAGGTCCGCTTTAAAGAGGAGCTTCACCCCTGTAATAGTCTCAGCCCACCACTCCTCTTCCTCACCACCATTGTCAAGTGTTTGGGACCTGACAGAGAACTGCAGCACGTTTGAGCATGTATGGGGGATTCTTGTACATGCGGACACTAGCTTCTGGCATCTGGGACATTGTAAAGGTCTGTGCCATGTGTGAAATTGATTACCCTTGCAGAGAGCAGCTGTAGAATCTCGAAATTCAATTACGCTCCCCAGTAAAACTGTCTCCTGGCATGTGTGATGTGGACATTCCAGAAGGCAGTGGGGTAGGAAGGGGTTCCCTACGTCATTCTCGCCTAGGTGAGAAAGGAGGAATTGCTGGGCTGCAGCACAGAAAAGGTAATAAACCTTTTAAAAAATGAGCCAATGTTCCCCAATTGTGGAAGGGGGGGGGGGAGGAACCAGAAGCATAAAAGTTATTTTGAAAGTGAAGGTCTGCTTTAAGTCCTCCATGATGACCCCTGGCCAAGCCTGCACCAGGGAAATAAATCGCCTGAGACCGCAGCGACAGAACACATTACCTATTTGCTCCACAGGCCCATATACTGTTACTAGCTTAGTAGGAAGACAAATTGAAGTAGTGCCTAAAAAGCATGTAATTATTACTGAACAGTTAACTGGATAAAATAGGAATCTTTTACACCTGCCTACATTCCTAACCTGTCACAATATACATCAACCTTAGGTGTGTGCACAGGGTTTGCTCGATGTGCCTGGGCACTCCCTAATCACCCCATGACCAAAAGCATTATCCAAGGGCTGAACCAGGTGGGTGGTTGGGGGTGCCAGTGTAAGTGCCCCCATTATATTAAAGGCTAGGTTTAACTTTGGGAACACTAAATACGGGGGTAACGTAATTTGCTCCCAATCAACTGTCTCCCACCACCGGAGCCTCCTTCCTGTGACAGTAGGTGACATTCATGTGTGTTAGAACTTTTGGGGTGTACACACTAATGCAATGGGCTGCGCACACCTATGACAGCAACAGTAACATTTTTATAGAAAAGCCCCATATTTTATCATTTCTCCTCTCCACCAGTCATCTGTAAATTGTAACATTGTAGCAAGAGGGGATTCTGCAGATGACAGCAGATCTGTGAACACTGCCAAGCATTTCTGTCCATAAAGTTGATGCTGACCTTGGACAATGACTGGTTCATCCTGCTGACCCCAGATAATGCCCGGTTACACCTGCTGAACCTGGAAGATGCCTGGTTCCTCCTGCATACCCTCTATGATGCCTGGTTCTTCCTGCTGACCCTGGACGATGTTTGGCTCCTCCTGCTGACCCTATATGATGCCTGGTTTCTCCTGCTTGCCCTGGATGATGCCTACCCTGTTTCCCCGAAAATAAGACCTAGCGTGATTGTCAGTGATGGTTGCAATATAAGCCCTACCCCCCAAATAAGCCCTACCCTGTTTCCCCAAAAATAAACCCTACCCTGAAAATAAGACCTACAAGGACTTTAACTAGGTCTTATTTTCGGGGAAACAGGGTAGTTCCTCCTGACCCTGGATGGTGCCTGGTTCCTCCTTCTGACCCTGGATGGTGACTGGTTCCTATTGCTGACCCTGGATGATGCGTGGTTCCTATTGCTGACCCTGGATGATGCGTGGTTCCTATTGCTGACCCTGGATGGTGCCTGCTTTTTCCTGCTGAACAAAAGATTACAGCGTACACATACAAAAATGACATTTAAATCCTGCAAGCCTATTTAAAGCACCTGTATTTAATGGAATGCATTTTTAGGGTGTGCCCCCCAAGTCTTTGTTTGCCTGTTATATGGGTCCTGACCAGATCCCTTGGGCTGGAGCACCCCATCCCCTCACCATTACCTCTAATCAGTGTCCACCTGAGTTATAGGAGTCCTTTTAGTTCTCCCATAAAGAGGAGTGTATTTTTTACATGGTTGAGAAGTAGTAGTGTAGGACCCACTGATAATGGGGTACTTGATGCAGTAGTGGGCTTAAGCACTGTATGGCCATATGGTGTGACCATATTCCTGTATTTTTGCTTATTTGCTTAATATGTAAAGGTGCTTCAAATAGCCTTGCAGGATTTAAATGTCAAGTCTTTTTCAAGTTCTTCCTGCTGACCCTGGATGATGCCTAGTTCTCCCCGGTGACCCTTATTGAGGCCTGATTGTTCCTGCTGAACCAGAATGTTGCCGGTTCCTCCTGCTCAGCCTGGATGATGCCTGGTTCTTCCTGCTGACCCTGGATGATGCCTAGTTCCTCCTGACCCTGGATGCTGGCTGGTTCCTCCTTCTGACCCTGGATGGTGCCTGGTTCCTCCTTCTAACCCTGGATGGTGCCTGATTCCTCCTTCTGACCCTGGATGGTGCCTGGTTCTTCCTGCTGAACAAAAGATTTTAGCGTACACATGCAAAAATGACATTTAAATCCTGCAAGGCTATTTAAAGCGCCTGTCTTTAATGGAATGCATTTTTTAGGGTGTGCCTCCCAAGTCTTTGTTTGTCTGTTATATGGGTCCTGACCAGATCCCTTGGGCTGGAGCACACCATCCCCTCACCATTACCTCTAATTAGTGTTCACCTGAGTTATAGGAGGAATCCTTTTAGTACTCCCATAAAGAGGAGTGTATTTTTTCCATGGTTGAGAAGTAGAATCTTTCATTCTATGAATAGTGTAGGACCCACTGATAATGGGGTACTTTGATGCAGTAGTGGGCTTAAGCACTGTATGGCCATATGGTGTGACCAAATCCCTGTATTTTTGCTTATTTGCTTAATATGTACAGGCGCTTTAAATAGCCTTGCAGGATTTAAATGTCATTTTTGTAGGTGTGCGTTGTAATCTTTTGTTCTGTTTATATGGTCTTATAGCAGTACCATCTTTAATGGAATGCATTTTTTAGCATGTGCCCCCCAAGTCTTTGGTTCTTCCTGCTGACCCTGGATGATGCCTGGTTGCTCCTGCTGACCCTGGATGATGCCTGGTTGCTCCTGCTGAATCTGGATGATGCCCGGTTTCTCCTGCTCACCCTGGATGATGTCTATTTCCTCCTGCTGACCCTGGATGATGCTTGGCTCATCATGTTGATCTTGGATGATGTCTGGTTTCTCCTGCTGACCTGACTGTGCCTCAAGAACTTATAGTCTGATAGATGAATCCTCCAAGTGCTTCTTGCTCAAGAAGCACTTGGGGGAATCACCCATCACACTTTAACTACCTGCTGTGAGAAACATTCTTGGAGGGTTTAACCATCAGACTTTGAGTTTTTGAAGCTGAGCAAAGATCTACTGCGGTACATGGGAAAAGTATAGCCCTATGGATGACAGCTATTGAAGTATGATGCAGTATATAAGTGTAGCGCTGGTAGATCTATGATCTACCATCTGTTAGGTAAATTTAGTGAATTGCTCGTTAGGGGGAGTTAGATTTGCCTCTGTTCCAGCTTGGCTGACGTTGCGTGTAGTTCCACACTGAGCCAGTGGGTGTCGTTGTTACCATTGGCTGGTGTTGGAAGGGCAATGTGTCAAAGCGTATGGGTGCTCCTCTGTCCCGGTGACAACTCGGTGGAGGTGGTATTTATGGGACAGACGCCATGTTTTAGGGTTCGTTTTACAGCCACCTGCTGGCCCTCCTGGCCGACAGGTATGCATTAGAGTGCTATCTCGCGGTCCTCCGTTCCGGGGGCCCGCATCGCTGCGGCGTGTGGGTGGGCCCAGAAGTCTGTCTGGGGCCTACCACAGCAGCCGAGGAATGGTCCTGAGCTGTCTATCCAGAGTGAAGAAGATGGACAACCGAGAAGATCCCAGGGGAGGACCCGTCATGGAAGGATCATGCAGAGTGCTGGTCTGGAGAGGGGCCTGGTGACTCGGTTGGAGGACGTATCCTAAAATAGTTCTACAGCATAGTACTGCCGGGTTGGCTCAGAGGTCCAAGTACTGTGTCTGACGTTCACCGCTAAACCAATACATCCTGTGGCAGAGGATCGTACGGGTTTATTTCAATTAAGTCTGTGGCAGAGACTTTTGTTCATGCTATGTACTGGCTGCTAGGCAAGTGAGAGAGGCCTATCCAGGCGAGCAAAGATTGTGTCCCACAAGGGGATTGCATCTGATTACAATATTCAACTTTAAAGGACGTTCTCAAGAATCCTAAAGAAAGGTATTTGAGCTTCCCTACAGTTTCCCTCCTGCCTCTTTCCTGCTACTTCCTTCGTTACTTGGTTCATTAAAGCATTGAAAACTTACTAAAGTGTTGGTGTTTTCATAGTCCAGAGGTAAACTCAACGGAACCTTAGACCCGGTGCCGGTGAAACAGAGGTGTCGAGAGTGAAGGTAACAAGCCCGCTTAAACCAGCAGCTCCACCAAGAGATAGTGCTACATAAGCTTATATTGACCTATAGTCAATTTGGAGAGTTGCCCTCCATATACCGTATGTTCATGGTGGTTATGTTCACACTATGGTTTAAGTAAACTATAGGCAAAATGTTTTTATGTATTTTTATTTTGGATGGCGCTAGGGAGGGTTATAACCCCTGTCAGGTTTTTTTTTTACCATCTGTGTACCATTGCAAAGATTTCCCTTTACTTCCTGTCCCATAGCCAAACAAGAAGTGAGGGGAAATCCACGCAAATTAAGGGAATTCCTTGGGGACCCCTAGGTCACAAGAACTAGTGACTCCATTGTAAGATTTCCTTACTATTACTTTTCTGGAGAGAACCCAAAATTTGTGATTTTCTTCCCTTTAATCCCTCTATCCAAAACTAGAAAAAAAATGTTTTGCCCATAGTTATACTTCAAGTTCCACTCCTGACATTGAAGTCTCATTGTTTGGATTCATATAATTCAAAACCCATATTCACCTCTGAATATTTTTGAAGGTCTGGTGGTCTGGTGAATTGCTCTTTTGGTCATGGTTTACTGCGGGTCAGGCTGGATGACTCACGGATGCAGGCTTCTGGTACCTCACCCTGGTGCTGGAGCTTTGGAGAAATTTCTAGAAGTTAGTGGGCGAAGGCCAGGAGGGCTGATCTTCATACTTAAAGAAAATTGGCCAATCCCAAGCAGAGGGTCTGACAGGGTGGCTGGTCAGGCCTTAAATATGGGAGAGCCGTGCCAGCAGAGTAGTCAAGTGGAAGATGGAGTGCTGAGGAGGTTGTCAGTGACCTGGAAGGGGTCCCCTAGGTCAGGGGGGACTCTGTCTCCAGGCTGGGTTCGGTCTGGCTTAGGAACATCCAATCAGCAACACAGTTTGAACAGGATTCTTGATTGAGAGCAGTAGGAGCAAGGAGCACAGAGTGAGTATGTCAGCACACCCAGGGATTTACAGGGGAGAGACTGCCACATGTCGCAAGCTTTCTAAAGGACTGTGTTGTGCTTAACCCTATATTACCTTGCCTTGGGAGATCTTCAGTGCAACAGCAAGGAGGGCTGGTAGTTCCTGCAAGCAGTGGAACTGGGAGCAGTTCTACCGAGGAGAAGAGATACTCTTGCATGCATTTTTCAACATTTGTGCTATTTTCCAAAGGGTGCTAAGGACTCCTAGTTTGGAAATGACTTTTGCTACTGATCCTCAAAGGACTGTGTGTGTACATAGGAAGGAAGTTGTCCCCCATCTGTTGTTTTTGTCAAGTTGGGCATCCTGTAAACTCCTCTACCCCATCCAAGTTCTTACCCCTTTAATAAATTAACAAAACCAAAGCCAAGGAACTGACTTCTTGTGGGGGTGCTAGTGGAAAATGTGGGTTGCCTGACTGTGCAGGAATACGGGAGCCAATAAGTAGTTTGTCTCTTCTTTACAGATTTTACAGGGTCACTTTAAAGCTTCTCTTCTGGCCAGATTGTGTGGTGACAGGTATTCTTTGAGCGACTCTTTATAATTCTAGCTGTTTTCTCAGCGAAGACCTCTAGATCTTTTTATAGCATCTCCAGCCATAATGGAGTCATAAATTATGGAATATTTGTCTCTGCTGATAGGATGCTGTTAGAAGCATCTGCAAACAATCCCCCTGTACTGTAGATTCAAAGTTCTCTGCGTTTTTTTTCTATTTCAAAGATAAGTCCAGCCTGAGCTTGTTTGGCTGGGCTTCTCCTATGGGTCACAGGAGTGCAATTCGTTTTGCACTCCTGTGACCCGTTTTCAGCAGAGAGCGGGCTGAAGTCCTCTCTCTGCTGATGTCACAGGAATCAGTCCAGGCACCGCGTCATCACAACAATAAAGTCTGGATCCACCAGGTGCCTGGACTGATGCCTGTCTCAGCCTCTCAGCGAGCCACTGAGAGACTGAGACAGCCGCTCCCCTCCACAGCTCAGCGCTCCAGTGAGCGTGGAGGAGCAGAGAGGAGAGCTGCTGATTGCCACTCAGCAGCTCTCCTCTCGGGATCTGTGAGAACTGAGCCATTGGTGGTGTAGAGACGCCGGGGGACAGATGCAGCATCGGTCCCATGCTGGATCCACTTAGGTAAGTATAAAAGGGGAAAAAAAAAAACCTTACTTCTCTTTTAACTCACACTGCCAACAAGAATAGAAATAGGCATTCAGACAGCACCCCCCCTAGCATCTCATAATGGCTTCAACAAGTAGGGAGGATTTTGGAAATGGAAGAGCTAGTACACCAGGCGAGAGAGACCCAGACGAAATTCCATAAAGTCTTGGCCTGCTGGTATACGTTTCACAGGATCTGTAGAATTCCGCAGTCTATCAAACATATCTCAATAGCTTGACCTGGGGGCTTCCACAATGTACTGGATACCTGGTCTGCTCAATCAACTGCACGCACACACACTTCACCCAACATCCCCCATACCCCCCCCCCCCCCCACCATAACATAAACTAAGGTTCTCCAATGGGCTTTAGAGCTACACCTGCTAAAAATGTACACCACTCCACTTTAACATAGGGTCAGGGGATTCCCCCTTACAGTACATCCATGATAAGTCTAAAATGTGTGTTACCCGAGACATACAGTGGAGTGATTTGAATATACTTCTCGGAGAACCGGTAAGATTAAAAGAAAAATTCCAGCTATAACTGCCTCCACCCACTCAAAGTTTGTTCCCAATAGGGGTGTTTGGGTGCTTTTTTCACTTAACTATATTACTATTATATAGGTGTCTAAAAGTTTCCTATGTAATACCATAGTTACAGTGGCAGGTTCTTTTCAAACTCATACACCAAGATTGGTATAATGTTCAGCGCTAAACCATCTGATGATTAGGAATAAATAGGAAAGCATGCAACTGCATGCTGGTACATGGGAGGTTCTCTTTAAAGCATTTGTAACTTAATTTTTTTCTTAAAATTAAAATAAAAAAGATGGTATACTTACCTGCTCTGTGCAACTGGCCTCTTACCTCCTCTTATCCAGTCCCCCACTGGAGCTGTCCACTCCTTGGCTCTACGGCGTGTGCCCCCATAGCAAGCCGTGCGCTATGGGGGCACACGTGCAGGCATGCTCCCCAACTAGGCTTTGTGCATCCATGGACACACACAGCGTGGCTTGGCCATGTCCCCTGCTCCCTCTTCAAAGGATTTCACTAACAGCAGAAGGAGCCAAAGACTACCACTGCTCACAATGTAGCCTGGAGCAGGAAGGGGGGGGGGTCGAAGATCTGCAGCTGATCACAGATCTGGATCGATAGGGGACTTTAGTAAGTGTTTTTTTTTTTGGGGGGTGGGGGGTGAGGAACAGCTAGCAGAATATTTTTTTACCTTAATGTCTCCCTTGTGCTCCACTAAAGCACAAATTGCACTCCATTAGCTTCTTCACCAGCCATGTAATATGTTGCTTCCAGGTTCCTACTAGCTAGAGGAGATCAGAAAACAAAAGTTCACTGGTTTCCTTCCTTTTTACCCAGCAACACCCACCATACGGGTTCCATGTCTTAAGGTGAGATAGGGTTCTGGGTTCCGTGGAAGCAATTCAGTGGCTGTGAGGCCACCAGATTGCTTCCATTTGAAAGCCAACAGCTGTAGCAGCTTGGAGTGTGTGTAAAATCCACCGCTGTTGCCGACTTATTACATATGTCAGTGGCAGAAAAAGTTTGATGAGTCCCCCTTTTTTTTCATGGTTTAAATCTAAAGATGAGTGAACATCTAAAAAAATTGTGTTCGATCTTTTTTCATTTTACAAGCTCAATCAGCTAAAAAAGGCATCGCCGTTTGGCACCACAATCTAGCAATAACTGATCGAGCAGCCATCAAAAAATGACAAATTAAGCTCTTTTTGATTTGCTTACAGGAGCCCGGCAACATAGACATATAATTATGTGAGGTTCATTTGGGAATTTGTCCCCCACAAGTGTGTCATAGAGATGGAGGATTTTATCCCAAAAGGGAGTAATTCTTGGGCAAGTGCTCCAAATGTGTGTCATGGTGCCGGGGGCTTGTAAGCATCTCCAGCACGTATCTGGTACGTTAGGATCAATTATATGTAGAATAGTGGGGCAACGATACCACCTGGACACAATTCGGTAATTTCGTTCTTGAGCATGAGATGTGATAGACAAGTTAAAGGAAAGCGCCAGTGTTTTGCCCCATTCCATATCATCAGGAGATACATTAAGTTCCCGTTTCCACTTTGAAAGGAATGGTGGTGGATCTGGGAAAGAGATCTGAACATAGGCGTGAGCACTGGGTGTGCCAGGTGTGCCCAGGCACACCCTAATCACGCGGTGCAGCACAGATCCCCCCTACTGCCCTGGTTCCCTTCCCCCTTCCCACCGCAGCACTGCAGGCTTCCCCCCTCTCCCCTCCCACTGGCTGTTAATGAGGAGATGTTTTAAGATGACTAGGAGAAGGGGCTGGTAAATATGTACTTTACCGGCCCCTTCCCTTTCTGAATGAACATGGTGAGTGATCAATAGTGTGTTTTTGAGCTTTGGGGTGCACACCCTAGTGCAATAGGCTGCGCACACCTATGGATCTGAACCAGAATCTGATGTCGTTGTGACTTTAGCTGGACAGTTCGTACTGCATATAAATGTGGATAAAATGTAAATGAAGGCATGTGAAATGGAATTGGATATCATCCTCAGAATCAAATCAAAAACGGGCAAGAAAAGGCATGCCTTTAGCTGCCTTTAGAGAAAAATTGATTCCTTTTGATATTCATTTATGATGCTTTTAACAAGTCTTTGCATTGCATTGCCATAGATCTGTATAGAGGAATAAAAGCAGTTCAACTGCAGCGGAAAAAGACATACAGTATAGCATTTATCTGAAAGTAAAGCAAACTGATGTGAACAGTGCCATACATGATCCAGTTCAATATTTAAAAGATCTTGGAAAATATTATTATCTGATAAGTGTATGGGGTTAATCCGCAAATTGCAAACTTTTAATGCAAATCCCTTTGAAATTAATGAGAGATATAATAAATTCTCTTCATTGCCAAGGCTAAAAGGTAAAGGGTTGTCAAACAAAGATCACAAGGAGCCATTTGAGGTGGAGCTAGGCTGCATGCTCGGATATGGTGTACGGAGTTTGGTGTTTATTTTGGACAGAACTCTTTTTTTTTTTATCCTGGGATTCCCCCTTTAACAACTTCAATACCGGCACTTTCACCCCCCTTCCTGACCAGACCAATTTTCAGCTTTCGCTGTCACACTTATGCCCGGTACACACGGTCGGACTTTGTTCGGACATTCCGACAACAAAATCCTAGGATTTTTTCCGACGGATGTTGGCTCAAACTTGTCTTGCATACACATGGTCACACAAAGTTGTCGGAAAATCCGATCATTCTGAACACGGTGACGTAAAACACGTACGTTGGGACTATAAACGGGGCAGTAGCCAATAGCTTTCATCTCTTTATTTATTCTGAGCACGCGTGGCACTTTGTCCGTCGGATTTGTGTACACACGATCGGAATTTCCGACAACGGATTTTGTTGTCGGAAAATTTTATATCCTGCTCTCAAACTTTGTGTGTCGGAAAATCCGATGGAAAATGTGTGATGCAGCCTACACACGGTCGGAATTTCCGACAACAAGGTCCTATCACACATTTTCCGTCGGAAAATCCGACCGTGTGTACGGGGCATTAGAATGACAATTGCGCGGTCATGCAATCCTGTACCCAAATACATTTTTTTTGAGACAGATAGAGCTTTCTTTTGGTGGTATTTAATCACCGCTGGGTTTTTAATTTTTTGCTAAATGAACTAAAAAATTAAAAAAAAATATAGATAGAAAATTTTCTAAAAAAGAAATTTTTCTCCTTTACCGATGTGCGCTGATGAGGCTGCACTGATGAGATGGCACTTAAGAGGTGGCACTGATAAGGAGGCACTAAAATGCAGAACTGAAGAACACTGATAGGCGGCACTGATGGGCACTGAAAGGCAGCACTGACTGGCACTGATTGGCATCGTTGGGGCTGCACTAATAATCAGTGCCCTGTGAAAGTCTCCCCTGTGGGAAAATGCCGCTGATCGGCTCTTCTCTCCTCTCACGCTGTCAGTGTGAGGAGAGGAATGTCGATAACCGTCATTTCCTTGTTTACATGTGATCAGCTGTAAATGGACACAGTTGATCACATGGGTAAGGAACCTCGTCATCGGCTCTTTACCGAGATTGGTGATGCGCCATACCCCAGGGACACAGAATGGTGTAATTCGCCGCGCTGCCTGTCCCCGCGCGACAAGATTGGGACAACATCATATGATGTCGTTCCAGAATGTGAGAGACACCCTCCCGCGATCATTTGTCTATACAGGGGGCGGGAGGTGGTTAAAATCCATATCTCACCAAAGTTAAAGTGATTGTAAACCTCAGACATGAAATGTGAACAAGCCTATCCCTCTATAGTGTACTTGTCGCAATCCACACTAATGCCGCGTACACACGATCGCACATTCCGACAACAAAACCCATGTTTTTTTCCGACGGATGTTGGCTCAAACTTGTCTTGCATACACACATTCACACAAATGTTGTCAGAAATTCCGAACGTCAAGAACGCGGTGACGTACAACATGTACGACGAGCCGAGAAAAATTAAGTTCAATAGCCAGTTCGGCTCTTCTGCTTGATTCCGAGCATGAGTGGAATTTTGTGCGTCGGAATTGTGTACACGCGATCGGAATTTCCGACAACAGATTTTGTTGTCGGAAAATTTGAGATCCAGATCTCAAATTTTGTTTGTCGGAAATTCCGACGGAAAATGTCCGATGGAGCCTACACACGGTCGGGATTTCCGACAACAAGCTCCCATCGAACATTTCCCATCGGAAAATCCGACCGTGTGTACGGGGCATTAGTGTAATTTCTGTCCGCTGCTTTTTTTCTCTTTAAATGAAATCATCATTTAAAACTGCATTTTGTAATTACTCGGATTATCTTTGTGTAGTATTCAAATTTGTTTGATGGTCAAATATGTAAAAACATTTAAAAATCAGGAAGGGGGCAAATACTTTTGGACCAATGTAAGTATGTACCGTATGTGCCAAATCTGTGGGATCCCCATGGAACTGGAAATCACTGCAATGGGCACTGCTACTACAGTGGTCACCACTAGCTTCTGGATCCCAGGCCAAGCAGCTGTCTTGCTGCTTATTGAACACGGTAGGTCACTCGCTGGGCACGGGTGCCATTTAGAAAACACTGCAGTTTCTCAATGAATGCAAAGCGTTCTCTGATTGGATGAGGTGAAGTTCCAGAGGTCACCTCCCTGTGACAAATCTGCAAAAAAAAAAAATCAAAAATCAGGAAGGTAAAAACTTTTTAACAGCACTATACAAGGTCACATGAATTTCAGTAAAAAAAAACAAATCTTTCTGGGGTTTCCCACAATCTCCATAGCAGGCCCTTATTTTAGATAGGGGTCTGGTATGGATTCTAACCACTTGTCTACCAGACCCATTTTTTGCATTCAAGGTAAAATGCACATTTTAGGCCGGAAGATAAGCTTAAACCCCCAGACATCATATATTTTCTGAAAACAGAGACACCGGAGAAGAACGTTATTAATAACATTATATCCCCTTCACACTGCAGCAGAGAGCGTCTCACAGCAGGGGGTCCGGTGCGTCTCTATTCACAGTTTCAGGTCAGATTTCAGTCCGAATTTTTGGCTGAACTCGGACCTGAAACGGACCTATGCGAATTTAATGTGGGGAACCCTCATCCAATTCACAATAGTGTGAACCCAGCCTTATGCCCTGTACACACGGTCGGACATTGATCGGACATTCCGACAACAAAATCCTAGGATTTTTTCCGACGGATGTTGGCTCAAACTTGTCTTGCATACACACGGTCGCACAAAGTTGTCGGAAAATCCGATCGTTCCAAACGCGGTGAAGTAAAACACGTATGTTGGGACTATAAACAGGGCAGTAGCCAATAGCTTTCGTCTCTTAACCGCTTCCCGACCGGCGCACGCCGATGTACGTCGGCAGAGCGGCACGGCTGTACGTCCATTTGAATTTCCCGCCGTGCCATTGTGTGCGCGCCACCGGCGGCGCGCGCGCGCCGGCTGGGAGCTCCGTGAGTTGGGTCGCGGGTCCCGCGGACTCGATCGCCGCGGGGATACCCGCGATCGCCTCACGGAGCGGATGAACGGGGAGATGCCGTTGTGAACAGCATCTCCCCGTTCTGCCTAGTGACAAGTGTCACTCGATCTCTGCTCCCTGTCATCGGAGCAGAGATCAGTGACGTCACCCACACAGCCCATCCCCCTACAGTTAGTAATCACTCCCTAGGACACACTTAACCCCTCCCCGCCCCCTAGTGGTTAACCCCTTCACTGCCAGTGTCATTTACACAGTAATCAGTGCATTTTTAATCGCACTGATCGCTGTATAAATGACAATGGTCCCAAAAATGTGTCAAAAATGTCCGACATGTCCGCCATAACGTCGCAGTCACAATAAAAATCGCTGATCGCTGCCATTACTAGTAAAAAAAAAATTATTAATAAAAATGCCATAAAACTATCCCCTATTTAGTAAACACTATAACGTTTGCGCAAACCAATTAATAAACGCTTATTGCGATTTTTTTTTACCAAAAATATGTAGAAGAATACGATCGGCCTAAACTGAACAAAAAAAATGTTTTTTTTATATATTTTTGGGGGATATTTATTATAGCAAAATGTAAAAAATAATGCGTTTTTTTCAAAATTGTCGCTCTTATTTTGTTTATAGTGCAAAAAATAAAAATCGCAGAGGCGATCAAATACCACCAAAAGAAAGCTCTATTTGTGAGAAAAAAAAGGACGTCAATTTTGTTTGGGAGCCATGTTGCACGACCGCGCAATTGTCAGTTAAAGGGACGCAGTGCCGAATCGCAAAAAACGCTCTGGTCAGGAAGGGGGTAAATCCTTCCGGGGCTGAAGTGGTTAATTTATTCTGAGCATGCGTGGCACTTTGTCCGTCGGATTTGTGTACACACGATCGGAATTTAAAGGATCGGATTTTGTTGTGGGAAAATTTTATATCCTGCTCTCAAACTTTGTGTGTCAGAAATTCCGATGGAAAAAGTCCGATGGAGCCCACACACGGTCGGAATCTCCGACAACAAGCTCCGATCGCACATATTCCGTCGGAAAGTCCGACTGTGTGTACAGGGCATTAAAGTTATAGTTCAGCTGCAATGTAGCACACCTTGATGCATGTGTGTATGATGTTGCCTTCACCCTTCGCGTAGTGACAGGTTTACTATAGCAAACCTTCACGGGGATCTGTTTTCAAACAAGAACAAATTCCCCATCTGTACTGTAACAGTGATCCTCGTAATAAACCAAAAACCACAGGGAACAATTAACTACACCATTTGCCATCTAGAGCAATCTGCTCCCCTGTGGATTCATCAATTTATTAATAAGCAGGAGCTCTCTACAATTAAAATAAATACACACAATGACACTTTTATTGGTGACGATGACAAGGATGGCACTAGAGGGTGGAATGCAAAATCAAAGATGTAAGCAAAGCAATCAGACACAAGAAACATCCTTCCTATACATCCATGACCAAAACAGGTAACAAGACCCAACAGATAAAGGAGGCACCACAATAAAACTATACAAAAAGTATACTGTATGAGGCAGTGGGGGCTGGTGCTAAACTTTTTAGGGAAGCAGCAAAAAAAAAAAACCCAGGTCTGCACTCACCACCGGGAGGGAGTGGGTACCTAGTTTTGACAGGTACCCAGCTCCCACTTCTGCTCTGGCCACCTAGGTGACTTGAGCCGAAGTTCTCCTCTCCCCCTCCCTCCCTGCAATTTTCTGGGACACGTCACAGATCCCAGAAGATTGCCCGGCCATGGGTCAGCAGCTCTCACATGTCAGGTTTCCTCCCACTGTTCAATATGCTACAATGTGCTACAAGTGCACCTTGATATGCACCATCACCTCTCAGTTTTATTGGCACTGTCAATACAACCTACAGTGTAACCAGCAATCACACAGATATTACATTTGTCGCACTCTCTCATCTAAGCCAACATACTGTCAGGGCTGGGCTCAGCCCTTTCTTCTCTGAGCTGGCCGCTCAGCTGTCGGCTAATTGCCAGCTCTCATCTTTCTCCACAGTTACCCAGCTGTTGTTGATTCTGCTCGTCAGTCCTGCCTACTTAAAGCCGTCCAGCTCACTTAATCTCTGCCTTCGCCTTTGTCAACATCACAGAGACTTTCTCCTGCGTTCCTGTTGAAGACTTGCTCGGCTGACGTTCCTTCTGGCTCCTGATCCTGCTTGGTGTACTACTATGTTTATCTCTGGCTCTCTGACATTTGCTTGGCTGACTACGCAATCCGGTTACTGAACTCTGGCTTGTTTTGACTACGCTTACTCTGTTTACCTTATTATTATTATTAAACAAGTGTGATTTAACTATACTTCTGTCTCGGTCTGATTCATGGTTCCTGATACATACCTAATAACATCCTGGGTTATTGTTTATTTGTTTTACACTTTTATACTGTATTCACATTTACCTGCTTAGCTCATCTGCTTACTTACGAAACATGTGTCCATTATGATGCTTCTGTTTTGTCACCTACAAGTGTCTGATCGTCTGCCAACCTGCTCCCATCACTTACCAACCCTCACCCTTCCAGAGACATCATAAAATCCTGACCTAGAATTCTCAGATGTGACATAGGCTTTAGATGTCCCAGAACCATTCATGCTAATCTTTGCAGCGTCTGTGGGTTACTGTGGGTGCTTACACCCTTGCTGATGTAGGAGTGAGTGCACATGGCCCACATCTAGGGTGCTTACATTTATTTGTCTATTTCCCTCTGCTACCTGCAAGTTAACACCTCTTTGAATGACTGGCTACTACTACATGTAGCCAGGTGCTGGCTAACTTTGCCTGTGTCATAGAACATTCTGTAAAATAAGCTGCAGTGAGCCTGTTTCCCTCTAGTGCTCAGCCTGGACACATGTGTCATCATCTCCTGAATGCAGAGCAAGCAGACCACAGCTGAGAGCAAGGGATCATGGGATATGTGGTCCGAGGAGCCAGGATTTGCATTGGAGCCAGACTGCTGCAGACTACAAGTTCCAGCCAGCTGGGAGAGAAAAGAATGCTGGGTGAAGACATAAAAAGGCTTTTCCGGGGAGGAGTCTTTCTCTTGGGACCAGGGCCTTCAGCTGAGAGCAGAGACCTGGCCGCTCCAGGGGATGTGAGCAGGCGTCGCGGCCTAGACAGCATGGAGAGTTTACAGCGAGTGAGTGAGCAGATCCACCATTGCCAGCTCCCTGTCAGCCAGGTGACTGTCGGGGTAACTCTCATCGTCACCGTTACAGCAGAATCCCAGCGTCGCTAGGTGCATGGCCAGGCACCCTTCACTGGTTGCATATTTTTCAAGAGCCTGTTCTGGGACATCCTATTTCCTTGAACCTTATGCTGCGTACACACGAGCGGACTTTACGACAGACTTTGTCCTGCAGACTTTTCGACGGACTTTACGACAGACTTTCCGAATGAACGGACTTGCCTACACACGATCAACCAAAGTCCGATGGATTCGTACGTGATGACGTACGACCGGACTAAAACAAGGAAGTTCATAGCCAGTAGCCAATAGCTGCTCTAGCGTCGTTTTTTGTCCGTCGGACTAGCATACAGACGAGCGGACTTTTCGACCGGACTCGAGTCCATCGAAAAGATTTGAAACATGTTTCATTTCCAGGTCCGTCGAACTTTTGGGAAAAAAAAGTCCGCTGGAGCCCACACACGATCGAATTGTCCGACGGACTCTGGTCCGCCGAACCAAGTATGCCGTAAAGTCCGGTTGTGTGTACGTGGCATTAGTATCATCAGGATTGGTGAGCAGGCAGAAGCCTACCTTTTGTACACTCAACAAAGACACTGCATGCATACACCTTTATCCCATCTCTTTACATTAACCACTTCAGCCCCAGAAGGTTTTACCCCCCTTCCTTACCAGGCCATTTTTTGATATACGGCACTGCGTTACTTTAAAAATCAAATTTCTTCATCAGTTTAGGCCAATATGTATTCTGCTACATATTTTTGGTAAAAAAAATCCCAATAAGTGTATATTGATTGGTTTGCGCAAAAGCGTCTACAAAATAGGGGATATATTTATGGCATTTTTATTCATTTATTTTTTTTTTTTTACTTGTGGTTTAATGGAGATGATCAGCGATTTTTTTGCGGGACTGCGACATTGTGGCGCACAGATCGGACACCTAATTGACACTTTTTTGGGAACCAGTGACATTATTACAGTGATCAGTGCTAAAAATATGCACTGACACTGTATAAATGGCAGGGAAGGGGTTAACACCAGGCGCAATCAAAGGGTTAAGTGTGTTCCCTGTTGGGGGGCTCACTGCATGGACACAGTGTTCTGTGTTCTGATTAGCAGTTACACAAGCTCACATTGTCCATGCCTGACAGAACAGTGGTCTGCCTTGTTTACATGGGCAGACCGCCGTTCTACCTCTGTGAGGAGCAATCGCGGGTGGCAATAGCCACTGGAGGGGCACGCGGGCCGCCGGAGGCGCGTTCGCGACCTGATTGGCCACAGGGGGCCACCGGACTAGCTGATTGGCTCCCCCTGTGGTCCGCTGGACCCCCATGATTGGCTCCCCCTGTGGCCAATCAGGTTGCGTGCCCCTCCAGTGGCTATTGCACAAAATCACATATAGGTACGGGATTTTGCACAATAGAGCCACCCTGCCGCAGTGAATATGCGGTAGGCGGTCGGCAACTGGTTAAAGCCTCAAAAAGGAAACACTGTGCACATGCTATTTTCTTTTGCTGGTCGCCATTGCACAGCAATCCTTCTGGGCCCTTGTTGAACTAACTGAAGACACTGAACATCTACATCCACTCTTCTATTTTCCCCCCACTTAAAGGACTTTGTGCACAACATCTGCACACTTTAAGGGGAACTCAGAGATTAAGTATTGCATTTCTTGTAACTTGTTTTATATTTGGGACACAAAGTTTGTTGGACACGTGAAACCAGGATTTGAAGGGTACAGTCTGACATAAAAGGTCATTCTGTTCCCTTTTTATACCTGGGGTCATAGGTTCTTTCAGGACCTACTGGTTACTACTGTTTGACTTATTGTGATTTTCTTTGCATTGCAGGGCCTTTTGCATAATTACCAAGACTAATGCCGTGTACACACGATCGGACATTCCGACAACAAAATCCTGAATTTATTTCCGAGGAATGTCGGCTTAAACTTGTCTTGCATACACACGGTCGCACAAATGTTGTCGGAAATTCCGAACGTCATGAACGCGGTGACGTACAACACGTACGACGAGCCGAGAAAAATGAAGTTCAATAGCCAGTGCAGCTCTTCTGCTTGATTCTGAGCATGCGTGGAATTTTGTGCGTTGGAATTGTGTACACACGATCGGAATTTCCGACAACGGATGTTGTTGTCGGAAAATGTGAGAACCAGCTCTCAAATTTTTGATGTTGGAAATTCCGACAACAAATGTCCGATGGAGCATAAACACGGTCGGAATTTCCGACAACAAGCTCACATCGAACATTTGTTGTCGGAAATTCCGACCGTGTGCACGCGGCATAAGAGTTTAACACTGAAAGATATCTGCCTTAGTTATTCTTGTTCTTATCTGCTTTAAGAATCTTAACTAAAATACTTGTTTAATTTTGCTACAGTTTGGTGTCTGTGTGATTGCATTATCACTTTGAAATACAGGTATGTCTGAACCAGGGTGCCAGAGGGGTTGGGAGGCTTGCAAGATCAGGGCAACCTTTGGAGTCAGTCATCTTCCTTGACCCCCGGACGGGGCCCTACACTTCAAGCCCGGTGGTGAAACGCCAAGACCTAGTCGCAAGTGTGACCTTTGTGACCCTGGTAGTTCTGCCACTGGTGTCAGTAGATTTTTTTATTTCTCATTTTTTTTATCATCTCCTTTTTTTTTTTTTTTTTTACAATATTATTTTTTAAAATTATTTTTTCCAATTTTTTTTTAGGAGCCCCTTTGGGGGGCTTTGGTGAGATATCAGGGGTCTAAATAGACCTCTAATGTTCCACCTGTCAGACAGAGAAAGGAGAATGTGGACATAGCCCTCAATCTCCATCTCTGCAACCTAAGCTCCACTGAATGAATGGATAGGAACAGGTCTTTACAGAGCTTCCCCTCCATTCACAAAATGAAACATATTTAACAAAATTTAATATGTTTCAGTTATGAATGGACAGAGTCAGTGATTAGTGCAATCACTGACTCCTTATTCAGAAAAGGAAGGGGTTGGTAAATACACATTTACCGGCCCCTTCCCCACTCTCCATCTTGACAGATCCCGCGCAGCAGCCAGCGGGAGAGGGGGGAACCCCCGAAGAGCTGGGAGGGATGAGAGGGGGTCAGGATAGAGCACAGGGGGCCAGAAAGAAGCTCAGGGGGCTGGAGAGCATACGGGAGGCAGCAGAAGGAAGCTGGATAGGAGGAGAGGCAGGGGCAGCAGCATATAGAGGAACCGATTTCCCCATTTTCCTCCTGCAGCTGCTGAATGCCCACTTCTCCTCCATTCCCTCCCGCAGGCATTCAGCAGCTGGAGGAGGAAAATGGAGAGCTTGGTTCCTCTATATGCAGCCGCCCCTGCCGCTCTTCCTATCCAGGCGTGCGGACCCCCTGCAGCACTGGCTCGGGTTGCAATTGTGACTCCCATAGGTACGCCCCTGCGCATGGGTGACCACAACCACATGTTCACGATCCACGTATGGCTTAGAGATAGCTTTCTCACTCTAAACTTGAAGGTTCATTAATGGAAGGGGATCACACCAAATTCATTTCCAGATGTTATTGCCTACTGGCGTCTGATACCTCCCCATGGATGACTAAGATTAAGCTCCAATGCCAGTCCGATATACTGAATCTGGGGGAAGAGGTATTGGAAGAGTTGGTGGGGTCGCAGCTCACCGGAGTTTTAGCAGCAGGGGACAAACTTATTCAGCTTCACTATCTACATAGGATCTTTTACACCCCTTCTAAACTTTATAAAATAGGGAAAGTCCCATCTCCTGAGTGCCATAGATGCCATGTCACTTCTGGAGAATTGTTTTACATGATTTGGGACTGCCCAAGGGTATGCACATTTTGGAATGAAGTCTGTAAATTTATGGAGGAGAAACTGGCCCTGCCTAACAATTGTACTCCTGCTAGATTCTTATCGGACAACTTTGATGAGGAGGATCGCAAAAAAAATCGCAAAAATCTTTACTCAGGATTCTCTTCTTTTATGCTAAAAAGGTCATTGCATTATACTGAAAGAAACCAGATCCTCCTAGTTTACAGATGTGGATTGAATTGATCAACAACACATTGTCATTGCATAAAATGACCTGTAGTGCTCGGGGCTGTCCTAAAAATAATTGACAAACTATGGTTGGCTGAATACCGTGTCAGGTGATATTGAGATATAAATGTACTGTTTGGTTTTGGAATAATGATTTCATATACGGGTGGTGCATACTCCAATAGGCTTGGCTTGGTGTACTTACACTATCCTTTTGTTTTACTTTTTATCTCCTTCGCCCTATTAAAAATTTCAGGTTCTACGTGCGTCTCACCAGAAGGTTGTTGCTTGTCTTACTTTCTGTTTTTCTTCCTTTGTGTAGGCTTCTTTGTAATTTCATGTCTATTCCGCCGACAAAATTGCTTCGTTAAATTGATATCTTTCATCTTGCTATGTGCAATTGTGCGGTACGTTGTACCTTTTATATGTATGTTTTTTTCTATAAGCATTAAAAAAATTGCCTTTAGAAAAAAAGAGAGATAGCTTTCTCAGCTCGATACAGGGTCCATTACATTAGTCTCATTAAATGTTATAGGGCTAAATTATCTATTATTACCCCACTTTAGAATTCAGATATTTCTGCACTTTAAAGGCTGATATGGTTAGTGTTCAGAAAATGCGCTTTTCTTGCTCCTCTTTGCCTAAATACTTCAGCACACAATACCTCCTAGTCAGTTCAGTGGCATAATATTCGCCTCATGGTGCCTTCCTTGGCCAAAAGGAAAGCATTCAAAACCATACATTGGCCATACCTATTTCAAGTCTTAAGAAAATAGGGCTTTGGTCCACGTTTTTAACATGGGTGCTCTTATACGAGGGGAGGCCAATAAGTTCTTACCCTCACCATGATCTAGAGGTGCTAAGGATCTGAAATTTTGCACTGGGCACTCCCACCAAATGTGGAGGAACGTTCCCGTCATTCCACACCCCCTCCAGCACCAGTCAGAAGCCGAGGGGAAAATTCTAGCCAAGGTAGTGGGTACCCTGTACCATCTCGATAGGATCTTATAATTGTTTTCTTGGGTCCGAGAGTCTATTGAACTCGAGTGAGTCAGGCGATACAGGTGATGTAGCTTCTCTTATGTGAATTCACATTGGAGGTCCCGTTCCCTTTATTTTACGTAAAGAGGCTTGGGGCTGGGTGTTGCTGTCGCTATCATCCTATATAGGGCCGAAATCATGTGGGGTAGGGGGGCGTCAGCTGGCCACATACATTCAAATTCAGTTAGGGTAGTCCTAAGCTGTGCGTTTATGTAGCATTTGGCTATGAAAGTCTCTAATTCACGGTGTCTCCAAAAATTGAAGGGGAAGCCACCGTACTCCTCCCGTAGGGTGGCGAGTGGAATCAGCGAGCTACCTTCCACAAGTCTTGCCAGACTAACCACCCCGTTGTTTGCCCAGGTGCCGAGGAAGGCCACCCGTTCCCCGGGGGGGAACCATGGGTACCCGCCTACAGGTGCCAGTGGGGATGTCCGTGGTGCCAATACTAAATGGACATTCATTCTGTCCCATATCCTCAGGGAGTGTACTGTTAGTGGGGATACCCAGAGAGACAGCCCTCTATCTTCCGCGGAGACCCAGGGCGCGTAGGAAAATTCTCGGCCTGCCATTGTTTTTTCCAGGGGAACCCACAACTTAAGGGGTGTGTGGAATCTCCAATTTAAGATATGCTACAGTGCGATCGCCTGGTAGTATTGAAATACATTGGGTACACCCAGACCCCCCTTTAGCTTAGATCTTTGTAGCATCGCCATGGCAAGACGTGGTCTCTTGCCACCCCACACGAACTTAATGAAGAGGCTTAGGTAAATGCACAGGTACCATCTGCAGGAGGAAAAGGATGTGGGGCAGTATCGTAATTTTTAGGATGTTTGTCCTGCCAACCCATGTAAAGGACGCCTTGTCCCAGGACTGCAGATCTTGGCAGATCTTCTTAAGTAAGGGGGCGTAATTGTGAGTGTATAAAGAGTGAAGTCGGTCTGTAAGCTGAACGCCTAGGTATCTCGTAGAGGGGGACCATGTGAAGGGACAAGATCCCTTCAGGGAGACAGCCAGGGGCGGGGGAAAGTAATTGGTAGGATCTCGAATTTGGTAAGATCTATGTGGAAGTTGGATACCTCTCCATGGGCAGATACAATTCGCCAGGTTCGGCAACGGGACAAGGGGATCCATTACATGAAATAGGACGTTGTCTGCATAGGCAGAAAGTTTATGCTCCAAAGAGCCTACCTGCACCCCTCTAATGTTCGGGTTAGATCGAACCCTCTACAGCAGCAGTTCTAATGCCCTGTACACACGACCTGTTTCGCCGTTGGAATAAACTCTGAAGGTTTTTACGACGGAATTCCGCTCAAGCGGTCTTGCATACACACGGTCACACCAAATTCCGACCATCCAGAACGCGGTGACGTACAACACGTATGATGGGACTAGAAAACGGAAGTTCAATAGCCAGTAGCCAATAGCTTCCGTTTCATACTTGCTTCAGAGCATGCGTCGTTTTTGGTGCGTCGGGACAGCATACAGACGAGCGGTTTTTCCGATAGTAATTTGTGCCGTCGGAAAAATATAGAACATGTTCTCTATCTAAGTCCATCTGAATTTTCGACAGGAAAAAGTCCAATGGGGCATACACACGGTCGGAATATACGATGAAAAGCTCCCATCGGACTCTTTCTGTTGGACCTCTGCGTGCCAGCGAGGTCTCCTGTTGGAGATGCTAGGGAGTTGAGGAGAGTACATAGAGGGGCCTGAAGCTTATCAAAGAGCTTTAAATAGTAAGTCCTGGTGAAGCTATCAGGTCCAGGGCTTTTTCCAGCAGGGAGAGACCTAATAGTGGCTAGTAGTTCAGCTGTGGTGATAGGGAGTTTTAGATCGGTAGCTTGTTCTGGGGATAGATACGTTGCTATACGGGATTGTTTAAGAGCTACTTCTGTTGGAGAGGAGGCGGAGTCACATAGGGTCACATAGTAGTCTCGGAACATGGAGGCTATTTTAGATGTGTGTTGGGCCGGTAGCTTATGGACATGTGTTAAGATACGCTTTTTACGAAGCGCCCGCGCCAGTAACCTGCCGCATTTATTGCCGTGCTCATAATATGTATGGGCCATATAGCATAGTTTGTGGAAGTTCTATGATCTAATCATTTTGAAAAAAGCGTACGCGGCTCGGTCAGATGGCGGAACTCCTCAGGGTCCGATGTCCGTTTGTGACAGCTCAGCGTGTTATAGCGCCTGTAGGACTCTCTGGAAGTCCGCCTGCCTCTCTTTTTTATTTTGGAACCTAGTGCAATAAGGGTGCCTCGAACGACTGCCTTGTGGCCCTCCCACAAAATGCCATCGCTCACCTCCCCATTGGCATTTTCTGCAAAGTAGTGGGACAAAGTTTCCCGTACCCTCGCCACCACCCCCAAATCTTCTAGTAAGTGCTCGTTTAATTTCCAGGACCTAGTTTTGGCCATGGCTTGGGATAACGAGAGCGTGAGGGTTAATAGGGCATGGTCAGAGATAGTGATCTAGTCGATAGTGGCGCCTAGCATCAGGTTAAGTGAGCCCTGATCTACTAACAATAGGTCTATTCTAGTGTTCACTTTGTGGACACTAGAATAATAGCTGAAGTCCTTCTCTGAGGCATGTAGTGCTCTCTAGCAGTCCACCAAGATATGTCCCTGGAGGGTCTTACGGAAATGCCGTAAGAATGTGTGAGTGTGTAAATCTGTTTGCCAAAGTATCCAAAAGGGGGTCAGGGCTAGCATTAAAATCCACTCCTAGGATTAGCCTACCCTCTCGAAAGTCTGCCAGATTGGCAAGGACTTGGTCAGTAAACGTAAGTTGTTGGGCATTAGGGGCATATAAAGTAGCAAATGTGTACGTTTGGCCCATAATGGTGCCCCTGAGGGTCCACTCGGTGATCGGAGGGTTGAAACGGGCAATTCTTATGAATAGCTATGGCTGTGCCTCTGGATTTAGGTTTTGGGGAGTTGCTCAAGTACCATTGTGAGAAAAGGTGTGTGGGTAGTTTTGGAAGTGAGGAATTGGTGAAGTGGGTCTCCTGCAGAAACAGCACCTGTGCCCCCAGCCGTCTCAATTCCAACCATAGCCTATTACGTTTGTTGGGGGAGCACATACCACGCACATTGTATGACACTTAACCGTAGCCATGTTGCATCAGTGGAGGGTTGTCCAGACGACCATCTCGGATCAGCTGAACCTGGTGAGAGTGAGAGCGATTCCACCTTCTGAGCGGGGAAGAAAGAAGTGAAGTACAGGGGGGAGAGAAAAAAAGCGGAGAGAGAAAAAAGGAAGTTACCATAACATAAAGTAAACATAACAACTTGTAGTGCGGGCCCACTAAGGCATCCAAGGCCGAATACGGGTTTACCCTTAACTGCTTGTCTAACTCATACGGCCCACCTAACATAGGGGGGCCATACGAGTGAGGCAAAATGCCCATATCTGGGCTAATACCCAAAACGGGGTTATCCTATGTGGGGTACGTGATCAGACATAGAAAGCCAGGAAGTATCTGCTCCTCACAGGAATTAAGGCGGTAGTTTCCCGGGGATTTAGCATATGTCAGGACCCCGGATAAAAGGGGTACTAAAGTGGTGTTGCCCTCGAGCAGCCTCACAGGCAAGTTGTCCATGTGCAATGGGTATAATAAAAACTATGGCTTCAAACGGAAGAACGGGGTGTCACACCCTTGGTGCATGTGTAACTTGAGAAGCCATTTTTAGGCAGCGGGCAAGTCCAGAGGCTGTCAGTGGGCTAGCAATGAGGCTGTAGGAGGAAGAGCGCTTGCGGTTCCTTGAGCCCAGGTTGGGTGGGGCTTGTTGCCAGGGTTGGGGTGCTGGTATAGTTTGGACATCCAGGGAGTATCTCCAGTCCAGGAAGTCCACAGGTTCCAGGTTCAGTTGCGACAGAAAGTGCGGGAGGTCATCTTTAGAGCGTAGAGTGGCAGATTTACCATCTCTTCCCGCGTGAAGGCTGAAGAGGAACCCCCACCTACGTAATGCCAGCTGCGTGTAAGGATTCCAAGAGGGGGTGCAATGCTCTGCACTGCATCAGGGTGCGACGGGATAAGTCCTGGTAAAAGAATAGGTGAACACCATCAAAGTCAAAGTAGGGACGTTTGCGCATAAGCTGCATGATTTGCTCCTTGACAGTATATTTGTGTAGTTTGCAGTTTATGTCACGGGGGTTGTCTGCATCCTGCAAAGGGGGTCAGAGGGCCCTGTGTGCCCTGTCAATCTCAACTGCTTTAGTAGGGGGGAGGCCTAGGAGTTCCTTAAATATGCCTTGCAGGGTGGGAACAATGTCCTTGGCAGCTGTTGCCTCTGTTAACCCCTTTTTGCGGATATTGGAGCGGCGGTTGCGATTCTCATAATCATCTAGCTGTAATATAAGAGTCTCTATTTGGTGATCCTGTGCTATGCACTTGTCCCTGAGCTGGGTGATGGCAGGCAGGGATTCCTCCACAGTCTGCTCCAAAGTCTCTAGCCTGGTCCCTAGCTGGGTGGTGTCTGCTTTCAGCTGCTCTATATCTTGTTTAAAAGCCTTTTCAACTCTGGTAGCAAAGCGGTCTAGGTCTTCTCTTGTGGGGAGAGACCATATACGTTGCTTCAAGTCTCGGTCACCCACTAGCTCTGAAACATCAGAGCCCTGGTCAAGTGAGGCAGAGGAGCCAGGGGATTCAGGGCGGGAAATGTCTCCTACCAGCTGAGGTGTCAGTATGGGGGACACAGCAGGGTGTTGCGGTACTTGGGTCCCCGCTGCAGCGTCCGTCCCGCGGCCTTTCCCGGTTGCCATTTTGGACGTCCCGCCACGCGGCTGCCCTCCGCTTCTGAAATACGAGCCGATGGAGCCTGTCCCATGCTGGGTTGTGCCCCTGTGTCTCGAGGAGGCTCTCTGGTGCTGGGACATTCCAGTGGGGCCCATGTGGAGGTGAAATTTCCGCTGGTTTAGGCTGATTTAGCTGCTGGATGTGAGGAGCTCTGGAGGTCTGCTTCCTCACTCGGCCATGTTCAAGCCACGCCCCTGAGGAGGACTTTTTAAACAGATTAGTGACCATGGATGAAAGCTGGGTATATCTATATGATCCTGAGACTAAAGAAATTAGTAAAACATGGAAACATGCTTCATCACCCACCCCTCACAATGATGAGGCAGTCATTACTGAAGTTGATAGCTGCTTTTCCTCCAAATCTCAAATAATTCTATGCAGATGGTATTAAAGGTCTGTTCCACCGATGTGAGAAGTGTGTAACCATAGAAGGCGGATATCTAGAGAAGGAAGAGTCCGTGGACTAAATTTCAGATCCCTAGCACATCTGGATCTTGGTGAGGGTAAGAATTGATTGGCCTTCCTTTGTACTCCTCCTCAGGGGCTTATGTTAAAGTGATTGTAAAGCTTCATTTTATTTTATTTTTTTAAATAACAAACATATTATACTTACCTCCTCTGTGCGAGGGTTTTGCACAGAGTGGCCCCAATCCTCCTCTTCTGGGGTCCCTCCGCAGTGCTCCTGGCTCCTCCTCTTCTCGAGTGCCCCCATAGAGAGCCGCTTTCCTCGGCCCCACCCCGGCTCCCGTGTCACTGGATTTGATTGACAGCAGCAGGAGCTAATGGCTCCTGCTGCTATCAATCTACCCAATGAGAACCCGAGAAAGTGGCTGGAGCTGGTGTGCTCGTCCTCGTCACTGGAACGACCAGGCTCAGGTGAGAAAAAGGGGGGGGGTGGTCTGGGGGGTGCTGCAGCACAGAAGGTTTTTCACCCTAATGCATAGAATGCATTAAGGTGAAAAGCCCCGAGGGTTTACAACCCCTTTAAATATACAGGGTTCAAATGTGACTATTTTTGAATCTCCAGAGGGATAAGCCAGGTGCCCATTATCCCCACTTTTGTTCATGTTAGTGAGGGTAGAGCTTAGTATTCATCCGCCCCCTCCTCTCCACCTTTTCCAATCACAGAAGAGAACCTGACTTTATGAATGGAGGGGCTCAGAGTGACCCACTATACTCACTATACGAGGTGGGAAGTCACTGCAGAACCTCCCAGAAGATCACAGCTCAGACTGTATGTGGAATAGACTACCATTGGCGGTTCAAACATCTCCAGCAGCTCCCTGGATGTTACGTAGCATCATTGGAGGTTGAACTTGAACTTTGAATTGAACTTTTTTTTAAAAAATGCTTTTCCTGCAGTTCAGTTTTAAGGTGTAAATATGTGCGTGTGGATATGTAAACCCCAATACTAAGATCTCATGTGATCTTTAACATGTTAATGCATTTATACTCTAATACAAATGAGTGTCTTGTGTGAAATTCACATTGAATGTTCCTACAGTTTCAATACAGTTTTATATAAAAAAAAAAAAACATTACCAAGCGGAGGCTTTGGCGTATTTTTATTGTTTGAAGGCAATGTGAGATAATCTAAAATTCTCTTTTTAAGTGGCTGTTATTGTTTTAAAAGGAGGAACTCTGACATTTAGAGTATTGTTAGCTGGGAGCTTTTATATCCAGCACTTTTCTTAATGGATAGCGTTTGCCGGGTTGCGCCGTATCAGACAACACAGAAGTGAAAGTGATACTAAAGGATCGTTTTTTTTTTTTTTTTTTTTAAATAACAAACATACCATACTTACCTCCACTGAGCAGCTCGTTTTGCACAGAGTGGCCCCGAACATCCATTTCTGGGGTCCCACTTGGCGGCTCCTCCCCGCATTAGATAACCCACTTGAGGAAGCGCTCTCCCGAGGGGGTTACCTTGTGGGCGCGCTCCCGAGATCAGCATTCGGCGTCCATAGAGGCCGACTGCAGGACTTGGCCCCCCCCCCCCCTCATTGTATTTGATTGACAGCAGCGGGAGCCAATGGCTGCGCTGCTATCAATCTATGCAATCAAGAGCTGGGAACCCGTGGAGAGAGGGCCGGCGGGGACGGGGCGATGGAAATTCGGGGTTCAGGTAAGTAAAACGGGGAGGCTAGGGGGGACGGTGATTGCAAGGTGTTTTTTCACCTTAATGCATAAGGTGCACTAAGGTGAATAAACACGAGGGTTTACAATCCCTTTAATCGGGAAACTTCTCATTGCATTGCAAGACATAGGGATTTGTAAGTTCCCCGAGCTCCTCTTCTCACTTATTAAAGCGCCAACAATTTACCTGGTGCTTTACATACACTATATTACCAAAAGTATTGGGATGCATTCCTTTACATACACATGAACTTTAATGGCATCCCAGTCTTATGCCGCGTACACACGAGTGGACTTTATGGCAGACTTTACAACGGACTTTCTGAATGAACGGACTTGCCTACACACGATCAACCAAAGTCCGTTGAAATCGTACATGATGACGTACGACCGGACTAAAATAAGGAAGTTCATAGCCAGTAGCCAAAAGCTGCCCTAGTGTGGCTTTTTGTCCGTCGAACTAGCATACAGACGACCGGACTTTTGGACCGGACTCAAGTCCATCGGATAGATTTGAAACATGTTTCAAATCTAAGTCCGTCCAACTTTTGCGAAAACAAAGTCCGCTGGAGCCCACACACCATCGAATTGTCCGACGAAATCCAGTCCGCCGGGCAAAGTCTGCCGTAAAGTCCGCTCGTGTGTATGGGGCATTAGTCCGTAGGGTTCAGTATTGAGTTGGCCCACCCTTTGCAGCTATAACAGCTTCAACTCTTCTGGGAAGGCTGTCCATAAGGTTTAGGAGTGTGTCTATGGGAATGTTTGACCAATCTTCCAGAAGCGCCTTTGTGAGGTCAGGCACTGATGTTGGACGAGAAGGCCTTGCTTGCGGTCTTTGCTCTAATTAATCCCAAAGGTGTTCTATCGGGTTGAGGGCAGGACTCTGTGCAGACCAGTCAAGTTCCTACACCCCAAACTCGCTCATCCATGTCTTTATGGACCTTGCTTTGTGCACTGGTGCGCAGTTATGTGATTGCTGTGGCTCTGAGGTAGAGGGCCCACCCTTGTAACGCGTATGCCGTTTTCGATGCCATCTGGTTCCCCCAACTGCCGGAGTATTGATAAGCCTTGTTTTAAAGCTTGTTTGTGAGTATATTTCTTGTTATATTTTATGAATACATTTTATCTTTGGTAATGCACAAGGTCAGTGCGCCCTCCTGTTCTCTTTGTATGTTTCAGTTCTAAGGATACCCATTATTCTGAGGAGGGCAGCAAGACCTATGACATTCCATTGACTTTGCTAAGGGGTTTGGCTGCGCCACTTACTCAATTGACCGGGAACCTGAGCGCAGGAGATTGCTTTGTGCAGTCATGTTGAAATAGGAAGGGGACATCCCCAAACTGTTCCCACAAAGTTGGGAGCATGAAATTGTCCAAAATGTCTTGGTATTCTGACGACTTAAGAGTTCCCTTCACTGGAACTAAGGGGCCAAGCCCAACCTCTGAAAAACAACCCCACACCATAATACCCCCTCCACCAAATGATTTGGACCAGTGCACAAAGCAAGGTCCATAAAGACATAGATGAGCGAGTTTGGGGTGGAGGAACTTGACTGGCCTGCACAGTCCTGACCTTAACCCGATAAAACACCTTTGGGAAGAATTCGAGCGGAGACTGCGAGCCAGACCTTCCCATCCACATCAGTGCCTGACCTCACAAATTTGCTTCTGGAAGAATGGTCAAACATTCCCATAGACACACTCCTAAACCTTGTGGAAAGCCTTCCCAGAAGAGTTGAAGCTATTATAGCTGCAAAGGGTGGGCCAACTCAACATTGAACCCTACGGACTAAGACTGGGATGCCATTAAAGTTCATGTGTGTGTAAAGACAGGCGTCCCAATACTTTTGGTAATATAGTGTGTTTTGAGCCTTCAGCTCAGTCCCTGCTCTCAAGGAGCTTGCAAACTAAGGTCGCTGTCTCACATGCATACATATACAGGAGCCAATTAACCTGCTGGGATGTCTTTGGAGTGTGACAGAAGACTGATGCAAGCTCGGGGAGAACATTCAAACTCCATGCAGGTAGAGCCGTGGTTGGCATTTGAACCGATGACCCCAATGCAGCAAGGCAGAAGTGACTTTATGCCACTGTGATTTCCCACGAATGCGACAGAATGGGAGTAATCATAGTTCTAAGGCCGTGGTCTCCAGACTGTAGCCCGGGGCCCGGATGTGCCTCTTTGCTTTCCTTTATCTGGCCCTTGGAGCACTATTCCTCCCACTGATGCAAAATATTGGATTGCGCCGAACGGAGTCAGCCAGCCATAAGAGCATCAACTGATCGTTAAACAAATGGAACACATGGATTCCTATGGTGTAGCACAGTTACTAAGTAATAGCATGTAGTATTGATTAATCGTACAGGAACAGATCCTTTTTCAGCCATGTAAGATTTAATTGCTACTACGTGCTACCTGTGCCGTTTACACAATAGGGGGCCATTTTTTTTATCACTTTACCAGTTGATTGCTACGCTTAATGATTAGTCGATAGCAATTTTGATTGAACTATTAAAAATTGCCCATGTAGCTCTAGCCTTAAAGTGGACCTTGCATCAGATATATTGAATACTCCCAAACTGTCCTAAATTCTGCAGCACTTTGCTAGGATTTAAAGAAAATCCTACAGTCCCATAGGTTTGGACGTGTCCCGGAGCTGAGGATTGGAATATTCATATTCCATCACCTGGCACCGAATCTAAGATGCCATTGTTAAAGTGGTTGTAAACCTCAGACATAAGGTACTGTATGAACAAAGCATATCCCTCTATAGCAGGGATATGCAATTAGTGGACCTCCAGCTGTTGCAGAACTACAAGTTCCATGAGGCATGGCAAGACTCCGACAGCCACAAGCATGACACCCAGAGGCAGAGGCATGATGGGACTTGTAGTTTTGCAACAGCTGGAGGTCCGCGAATTGCATATCCCTGCTCTATAGTATGTGCTTGTCTCAACCCAGAGCACTAATACCGCGTACACATGAGCAGACTTTTCGACCGGACTGGTCTGACCGACCGAGTCCAGTGGACAATTCGACCTTGTGTGGGCTTCATCGGACCTGCAGCGGACTTATTCAGTCAAAAATCTGACAGACTTTAGATTTGGAACATGTTTCAAAACTTTACGTCGGAACTCCGCCGGACCCAGTTCCTATCGAAAAGTCCGCTCGTCTGTATGCTAGTCCGATGGACAAAAACCGACGCTAGGGCAGCTGTTGGCTACTGGCTATCAACTTCCTTATTTTAGTCCGGTCGTACGTCATCACGTACGAATCCGTCGGACTTTGGTTTGATTGTGTGTAGGCAAGTCCATTCGTTCGGAAAGTCTGTTGGAAGTCCGTTGAAAGTCCGTCAGATAGTCCATCGGACCAGTCCGGTCGAAAAGTCTGCCCGTGTGTACGCGGCATTAGTGTCATTTCTGTCTGCTGCTTCCTTCCTCTGCTATCTCCATGAGTCACTTTTGACAAGTTTTCCTGACACCAAGAGAAAAAAGGAGAGGGAGCTCCAGCAGATTGACAGCCTCAGCTCTGTTTCTGTGTGAAGGGGGTGTGTCCCTTTCCTCCAATCAGCTCTCAGAGCTCTCCTCACTGAGCTCTGCAGAGTGTAATTTCTGCTCTCCGTCCCCTGCTTTCTGAAAACTCAGACAAGCGTTATAAGTTCTGGACTTTGAACGAATGTAGAGGAGAGAAGACTGCAAATAAACCGGTACAACTTACATAGGATTATTTTATTTGATCTCTGTGTATCACCTGAGGCCAGTCACTTCATTGGGTATACGTAAGGGTTTACAGTACAGCCACTTTAAATGGTGTGATCACCTGCATGACATTAGCTGCACAAATCCAGCAATGTCGAGCTTCTTTCAACTCTCTTTCAACTATCCAACACCTGTTCTTCTACATTAGAACCTTCTGTTGTAGAAGGTTTTTTTTTTTTTTTTTAAATGACTAAAGAATGTGGCTTATCTAAAGTATTTGACACCCAGGGCAGATCATTTTTTAACTCTTCTCCTTGCACAAATATCAGAAAAGAATCAGAGAAATTGAACTATTGCCACATAACTCAGATCTTAAGTACAAGGTCCTTATCGCCTCTTTATTCTATCTTGGACCAAAAACCCCCAACTCAATGGCTGTTCCTACATTCAATTCTGAATAGAACATTTTGTCCATAGACCTGACACAATTTGAGACCCTTAAACTCTCCCCCCTTGCACATTCTCTCTGCTATCTACAACACACTTCTGTCCTGTCTACATCTTGATTTCCCTGACTACCTGGAAAATGGGCTACAGAATTTGGGCACTTCCTGCCCTCTAGAAGAGTGGTAAAACTCACCATTTATCCCTTGCCAGCAGGGCTTTAAAGACCAGTTTCAAAATCCTTCCACACTGGTACAGGTGCCCAGTTAGTCTCCACTGCATTTACTCCTCGATCTCTGATTGATGTTGCTGATGCTCAACGCATCCAGAGACAATATCCCATATTTGGTGGACCTGCTCCTCTATCAATTTGCTCTGGGACAAGATATTGAAGGTCTACACTAAAGTCACCAACATTGTCATTCCCAGTTCTCCCTGCATGGTACTTCTCCCAATGATTTCTGGCTCTGTTAGGAAAGCCAAAAGAGGTGTCCTTAGACACTTTTCTTCAATGCAGCCCATGCAATTATTCCATCCCATTGGCAGTCAAAACAGGCTCCTACCTTACTGGTTGGGCCACTGAGCTAGATCACATTGCAAGCATGGAGTCGTACTGGTATGGGCCTCTCGGAAGTTTGTTTAGGAAATCTCAGGATGTCAAAGACCTTATTCAAGACTAATCTGATTCCTTTGGATCCATCCTGTCCAGCTATTCCTGATGGAAGTCTTTCCTTATCTTCTCATCATTCCACCTCCTGTTCCTCACAAGCTATCAACTACCTCTTATCTTTACCTTCTAGACTACTTCTTTGTCTTCCCCCTCCTTGCCCTCTCCCTTTTTTTTTACTGCAATGTCCATTTCTATCCCCCCCCCCCAACCTCACTTTCACTTAAGTCAAACCCACCTACATTATGCTCTCTTTTTTATGCCAAGAGACAGTTATTTTCTCCCATACTGTGGGGTGAACCTTCCCACTTTGGCTTACCTGTATGTAATTGACCAACATAATCTCTAAAAACACCTCCTTGACTTTGGTTCTCTAAGCTCACCTATAAACGGGCACTGTGCAGATTTGAGTCTCCCATATTTTGCCAGCCCAATGTACACTTCTACTGGAGAGATGTAATTTTGAAAACTAAATTTATGTAAACTTTTTTTTCTGTTTTTCATCTGCTGCTGACTTCCATTGTAACTATTTATCCATCTCAAGTTGTTTCCTGAACTAAGTTTGTATTCACGTGTGCTGAGTTTTCTGGAAATCCAATAAAATTATACTAAATACCAGAAAAGAAGCCCAAACAGTAAAAATTGTGGTACATTGTGGTCAGTGTAGAAGTGACCTCTTACATTGGTTGTCAGTGGAAAATTGTCCCCTTACATTGGTAGTCTGTGTAGGTGGGAAATCAATTTCCACTGCTCATTGCTCAAGGAACCCCTAACAATATCTGGATCAACTCTAGTTGAGAAAGGCTGATCTACACCTTTGTAACTAAATAGTATCGTAATGCCCCGTACACACGGTCGGATTTTCCGACGGAAAATGTGTGATAGGACCTTGTTGTCGGAAATTCCGACCGTGTGTAGGCTCCATTACACATTATCCATCGGATTTTCCGACATGCAAAGTTTGATAGCAGGCTATAAAATTTTCCGACAACAAAATCCGTTGTCGGAATTTCCGATCGTGTGCACACAAATCCGACACACAAAGTGCCACGCATGCTCAGAATAAATAAAGAGATGAAAGCTATTGGCTACTGCCCCGTTTATAGTCCCGACGTACGTGTTTTACGTCACCGCGTTCAGAACGATCGGATTTTCCGACAACTTTGTGTGACCGTGTGTATGCAAGACAAGTTTGAGCCAACATCCGTCGGAAAAAATACTAGGATTTTGTTGTCGGAATGTCCGATCAATGTCCGACCGTGTGTACGGGGCAATCGAGAAAACAGCCTAGCTATAACTATGCTAATTAGTTGCAAATGCTTAGATTCATATTTGTATAGAGAAATACCCCACTCTCACTCTACAAATAAGCTCACTACATGTGAAACTCGCCAAAGAGTGGATTTCAGGTGGTATGCCTTGCATCGAGTGGATTATTTAATCTTTAGGACAGCTTTAATCCTGGATTTTGGCAACTTACCATCTTTTCTTAGGTGTGAGTTGGATGATAAATCACTTGGTGAGCTGGCAACCAGGGCTGGCATTGCGCAGGCAGTTGTATCTGTAGCGAAGTGCTGGAACCTTTATGATATGGATATTCTGCTTTCTCTTGTTTGGTGGTCTGTACAGTATAAAAATAACAGCTGACCCCCAACAGTGCTTTCTAGAAGTAGTATTTAAAAAAAAAAAAAATTGCATGACAAGAGGAGCTTAAATGAGTCATCATTCAAAAGAGTCAACTCTCTCACAGCATCCATTTTGTTCTTGGGCAATCAACATCTCCCTTTCCATGGTGACTGGACTAAGGTGTTGGTGCTACCTGTGTGGATATAAATGTTGGGGTATCTTTCTGACCGTCATTAGAAGAGGCTTGGATAAGCTACGGAACATCTTCAACTTTACAGAAGTCCAGTTGAATTTGGCTGGAGAATGGTAAGTTGGAGCACTTCTGCTAGAAGAGTCCTCCAGGTGCTATATACATTCAGGATCATCCAAGGTAGCAGGATAGTAAGCTGAAAGGCACTTGAGCAGCACTTACTGGAGAGACGTAGGCTCTGGATAGACAAGGATATACAGAGAAAGGCACTTCTAAGTGCAGTACGTCAGCAATTTTAATAAGAGGCAATGGTTAAAAACACTTACAGGATTACACAGTAAACAGGCTCATCAATTTATGAATTCCTCCTGAGATGATCTTCCCTGTCAATTACTGTGTCCTGAAACTGCAGGAACCGAGTAACTGGAGGAGCAAGATGGAACACAGGGGGCGGAAGTGATGCCAGAAAGGGGACACAGGTGACTAGGTTTAGAGCATGCTCAAAGGTTCCCTCTTCAAGGCCTCCCCTTGCTGACATCACTTTCGCCCCCTGTGTTTTACGGTGGTTTCATGCCATCTTGCTCCTCCAGACCCTCGGTTCCTGCAGCTGTGGGCCAGCACAGTGACAGGGAAGACCATCTCAGGAGGACTTCATACAGTGATGATCCTGTTTACTCTACCTGTTTTAACCATTGCCTTTTAATAAAATTGCTGACATACTGCACTTAGAAGCGCCTTTCTCTGCATATCCAGTTGAATGTAGCTAACTACTACTAGATACACCATGACCTGGATAGATGAGAATCTTAGATAGTCATTGTTCAGGTAATGCTGACCAATAATGAAAGGCCTCCCTTGCTAACCACAATTGTGCACTTAATTCAGGAAGGAATTTTTAGAGCTGAACTCCGTGCAGATATAAAAAACATCAATGAATGCAGCTCTGTATTAATGAATACATTGTGTTTTTTAAAATTTTTTTATACAGTAAAAGTATCTGAATTTGACACGGCATCTTGCAGTCTGATGTACAACAGAGCTCAGACTTTAAAATACTTTTAAAAATTTTTATAAATTGAGGTTTTAGGTTATACTTGTATACAAATTGCCTATAGAATTTACTGAGTTTTTTTTTTACTTGTTAAACAAAGCAACCAGTTAAGGAACTGCTATATCAAACCAGCAAACTCTAATGCCCCGTACACACGGTCGGACATTGATCGGACATTCCGACAACAAAATCCTAGGATTTTTTCCGACGGATGTTGGCTCAAACTTGTCTTGCATACACACGGTCACACAAAGTTGTCGGAAAATCCGATCAATCTGAACGCGGTGACGTAAAACACGTACGTCGGGACTATAAATGGGGCAGTGGCCAATAGCTTTCATCTCTTAATTTATTCTGAGCATGCGTGGCACTTTGTGCGTCGGAATTTACGTGAACGGATTTTGTTGTCGGAAAATTTTAAAGCAAGCTCTCAAACTTTGTGTGTCGGAAATTCTGATGGAAAAAGTCCGATGGAGCCTACACACGGTCGGAATTTTCTACAACAACCTCCGATCGCACATATTCCGACGGAAAGTCCGACCGTGTGTACAGGGCATTTAGCTGTGCTTAAAGTAAATGCCTCTTTTGGATAGAGTGGGCAATGGTTAAAACCATTTTTTTGGGGGGGGGGGGGGGGGCAAAATTTCCCCTAAATTCCTGTCAATGCAAGTAGGAAAACCCCTCTTTAACTGTGCCCTACACTATCCCTATAACCTAACAAAAATGGTTGGCTTTAAATATACGTTAAAGCTGGTCTCCAGGCAGATATAAAAGTTATACATTAATGCAGCTCAGTATTCATTAATCTATTGTTATATTATTATATTATTTTAATTGTGTAAGATCCTGGGTTTGACTTGGTATCAGCCTCTTGCAGTTCCATTATAGCAGGGCTCAGACTAATGATATATAAGCAGCACAAATAGCCAGTCAGTTATGCTGCAGTGCTCATGTGGTAACATGGAACATTCTGATAGGAGGAAAGTAGGAGATAGGATGGAAAAGTGACAGGGAGATGAGCTGATCAGTCTTCTGCTTCTCCTTTCAGTGTCCAGTAACAGGCTGGAGGAAGGACAGGGCCTGTAAGTTGTACGTAACTGCTGCAGAGACAAATCGGTTCTCCTGCCCTGCCAGACAGGTCTGTGTTTTGTAGCAGAGGTGTGTAACTCTTTAGACTGGATGGACAGAAAAAAAAAACCCTTTAGCAGGTAATATAATACCCCATAATCATATTTTCTCGGTATACTTGGCTGTTTGCGTGAAGTTCAAATTTAAGTCAGAAACTCTGTTTAATTTAATTTGAGTTCTGTTTCATGCACTGCAGCTAGATTCCAGAGAACTCCAAATATGTGGGGTGAGTGGACCTGACACCTGAAAATCTGTAATTTCTTCTCACTCTGCTTGACGTATTACTAATAAGATTCATGTTTCCAAGGGTAAATTTAATGTGACTGTTGGTTGTGAGGAAGCAGCTCCAAGGAACCTGGAATAGATACCACCAGATTTCTGCATTTGACAGTCCTCCCAGGGACTGCAGTGGGTGTGTTTGGAATTAGTTTTCTTGTATTATAAAGAGATTAGAAAACAAATGTGGTTTCCTGATCAAATGAAAAGCTGAAGCCCTCAGAAAATAAGGCTTAAATTAAAAGAGGGGGCAGAGCATGAACATTCAATCGTTTGCATATTTTACCAAGCTAGTTATTATGCTTTAAAACAAGTATTCACTGCCTTCTGTAGCTGTAGATATTGTGGAGCAATTCATCTTAAAAGTTCACAATAGAAGCACTGTGGTTACATTAGAGCTGCCATGCTCAACCAGGTTTCCGTGGAGCCCTAGGGTTCCTACAAAGGTTTCTAGGGGTTCCTAGACCTCCCATTTGTTAATGCCTGGATAATTCCGGGTCCAATTCCACTTGACCGGTGATGGCACCAATGAACTTTAAAGCTGTCTAAAAACGTCTGCATTTTTACCACCACTGTTATGCCGCGTACACATGGTCGGATTTTCAGACGGGAAATGTTCGATGGGAGCCTGTTGTCGGAAATTCTGACAGTGTGTAGGCTCCATCGGACATTTTCCGTCTGAATTTCCGACAAACAAAATTTGAGATCTGGATCTCAAATTTTCCGGCAACAAAATCCCTTGTCGTAAATTCCGATCGTGTGTACACAATTCCGACGCACAAAGTTCCACGCATGCTCGGAATCAAGCAGAAGAGCCGCACTGGCTATTAAACTTAATTTTTCTTGGCTCGTCGTACGTGTTGTACGTCACCGCGTTCTTGACGTTAGGAATTTCCAACAAGATTTGTGTGACCGTGTGTATGCAAGACAAGTTTGAGCCAACATCGTCGGAAAAAAACATGGCTTTTGTTGTCAGAATGTGCAATCGTGTCTATGCTGCATAAGGGTTCTGTTCTTCCTTCTAACCACTAATGCAAGGGGCATTTTTGCCTTCAACACCCACTGAATGAGTTTTAGGAAGCTCTCCCTGAAACCTGAAAATTATTTTAGGGATTGCTCTGGGGTAAAAAAAAAAGGCAGCATTAGTGATTAGTAGGTCAGCAAGCTGCCAAGTCACAGCTGGGAGGGGTGAGCTGGGTTACTAAAAAAAAAAGGTGTAAGTCAAGAAGCTTCTGCTATGAAGTGTGAAGATAAATTACACCACTGTACCTACAGCTACAGAAGTCAGTGAGGACTTGTTTTAATATTTCTTAAAAATACACAAATAATAGAATGTGCAACCCTCCCAGAAATGTGTTGGCTGCCTATCAGTCTTCTGAACACATTGCAGGTGCATCTCTAGATGCATCTCTTAAAAATTGTCACTGCTTTTATTGTGAACTTTAATAAATTGCTCTACAGTGGCTGCAGTTACAGAGGTCAGTGAGGGATCTTCTTTTAAAGTATATTTCCTGTTTGTTAAAGTGACACTAAACAATATCCTTATTCTCCAAATACCCACACACATCCACTACCTGGCCTTGTAATCTATTTTTTTCATGAAATCATTTCTTGCTGTGTTTTTCTGCCTCATTGTCATGTCCTTTGTGGGCTCCAGAACCTCTCCATCTTGCGAGTGAGCAAGAGAGGGTGGCTACGCTCTTACTTTCTTACTTACAATGGAACCATGGAGAATTAATGTAGCCACCCTCTAACAGGAACTTGGATCACAGCAGCAAAAAAAAAAAAAAAATAAGGAATTTGGAGAATTAGTGGAGGCTAGGAGCAATACAAGGTATTTTTTGACTTTAAGAAAAAGTTTTTTGTTTTTTTTTAGACCAGAGTTTATTTTAGTGTCACTTTAAGACATTCTAAATACTTGAATGTCCACAAAAATAAACAAAGAAATAAATAAAAAGGCTACTAGTAGAAGAACAGTAATATTACTTACCAATCCCACAGTTAATGACTCCAAGCTTTTCTCTCTTGCAGATCAACATCAGCTACAGAAATCTTCACACGTGGGATGCACTGGTGATGGGACTGGTAAGTATTATTACTGTCCTTTGACAGGCTGCCTTTTTGTACATTTTTAATTTCGTCCAGAGTGTACCCTTAACATATCAGTTCCCACCCCTTCTCTCTTTTTTTTTTTTCATCATCCCCAGGCCCACAGGCTGTTTATGGGCCAAAATAACAACCATAACTCGTAATAAAATAGTCAGCTTTATTTCCTTAGCAAAAAAGTATTCATATGATATGTACAAACAGGAGCGGAGAGAAAGCTCTTTTATTAGCAAGGAAAATACTAACAGTATCACAGAACAAGGCTACAGCAGCCAAGACACCGGATGGAGGGGGGGGGTGGGACGGGGCACATGCAACCAGAGCTAGTCCAGAGAAGAGGGGGGAACTCAGGCAGGGACTGTGGGGGGGCTGTGGACTCCAAGGGCTTAAACTCTGTCATATTTTTGTTCTTTTTTAATTTTTTTGTAGGGAGGGTGGGCTTACAAATATTGTGCTCAAAACAGAGAGCCCTCTTTGACTCTCACTTCCTACAGTATCAGGATTTAACCCTTAAAGTGTATACATCATACCTGTTGTACTGTAAGCCATTTTATATGCTTGAGAATACAGACTGTAAACTCACAAGGTAAGAATGTATTTTAACGTCAATAAGCCCTGAAACGGAATCAATGGCATCTTCGGCACACAGTGTTGATATAGTCATGGGGTGACATCCTCGATAAAAACAAACAAAAAAAAAAAACAGGGTTGGAATCCTCTTCATCTCATAGTTGTGCATAGAAGGATCAAGGGGGATCTTAATGGCCATAGTGGAAGTCAAAGAAGCTACCTCCTGCACAGCAATGATTTGAGGAGGCCCCCAGATCCATCTTGTATAGATAATAGGGGTTGTAAACTTGGCACCAAGCCTTGAGCATTCTGTCGGGCTAATCATAGTATGCCTAGAGCTCTAAAACAAATTTTGTCTTTGGAACAGGAGGCATGTGGTCACTACTCTTGTGAATTAGTAGTCTGTACATTTGCATTCGTGTAAAAAAAAAAAAAAAAATGGCTGTACATGGCAGGTATACTTGCATACCTCATCTGTAAATTTAGTCCATCTTCCTAAGGGTTGAAAGAACAACCTTTCACAGTCTTGAATTTTCTACCGAATATCAAGAAAGTGAAATGATTTAGTGCAAAAGTTATTATATAAGGAGTACCAAGTACCCCGACGCTAGACTCTTGTAGTTGGCGGGTACGTCATTTTGGATTTGGGGAACTTTTACATAGTAATAGATATACAAATCCTACAGTATTTCCTGATCACCACCAGATCTCCAGTTTTTAGCCATACCTCTAAGAAAATAATTGACTGGATTACTAATATGTCAAATGGCGAACCATTAAAACAGTATGAAAAGTCACCTTCAAATAATGTAGTACTCTAAGGTAATACTGGACAGCAAATGTGATATTGTGGAATCAGTCATTACACTGATACGCTCAGGCACTGAAATGTGGAATCTACTAGACAAAGAATTCATCAGTGTATGTTGAGTTGTTTTGGGTTGGATGGCACCCATGTGGGTGGAGATCACTTGGGGATGCAAATGGATATTTGTCCATTAATTTTCTCAGCAGTTGTTATGAATGGAGCTGGACTGGATTCACTGTCTGGGTTGAGTCGATTCTGAATGGGATTAGGACTTGGACTATATCACTGGAAGACCTCAGGGTGGGTCATCAGGAGCCTCTCGATATAGTTCTCCATCTCATCTTGCTTATCCTGGTCTTCGTCAAAGTAGTCACTGCTTTGTGGGACAGGTGGCTTATAGTAGTATCGGGGAGGGGTTTGGTAGGCTCGTGGCCTCATATAACTAGCGAAAGGGATTGGGCGTGAACGATATCTACGTGGGACAGGTTCCAAGTACTTGTTCCAGCTTGATGGGGGCATCTTATTCCAGGTGGGTTTTAGAATCTCATTCCAACTTGACTCTGACACCTTATGCCAGCTTGGATCTGAGAGCTTTTTCCAGTTTGGTTCTGACATCTTATTCCAGGTTGGATCTGACAGTTTATTCCAGTTTGAGTCTGATACCTTATTCCAGTCTGACACTTTATTCCAGCTTGGTTCTGGTATGTTGTTCCAGTTTGTGTCAGATACCTTGTTCCAATTTGAATCGGGCACTTTATTCCAGCCAGAGTCTGTCAGTTTGTTCCAGTTTGAATCTGGCACCTTATTCCATCTTGAATCTGGCAACTTATTCCAGCTTGGCTTTGGGTATTTATTCCAGCTTGAGTCTGGAACCTTATTCCAGTTTAAATCTGATCCTTTATTCCAGTTTGAGTCTGATCCTTTATTCCAGTTTGAGTCTGATCCTTTATTCCAGTTTGAGTCTGATCCTTTATTCCGACTTGAATCTGGAACTTTATTCCAGCTTGAGTCAGGCACCTTATTCCAGTTTGAATCTGGAAGCGTGTTCCAGTTTGAATCTGGCACCTTGTTCCAGTTGGAGTCTGGCACCTTGTTCCAGTTGGAGTCTGGCACCTTATTCCAGTTTGAGTCTGGTGCCTTATTCCAGAGGGGCTCTGACACCTTATTCCAATTAGGCCTTGATGACTTGGTCCAGATTGGCCCTTTCAGCTTGTTCCAGGTGGATGGTGACAACTTATTCTTATTCCAGGCTGGATCTGATGATTTCTTCCAGGTTGTGTCTGATACCTTATTCCAGGAAGGTTCCTGTTCCGGTCTTCTTCTAGGATAGTAAGTAGCTTTTGGTGAATCTGGCCAAGATTGTGGGGGAGTTCTGGTCCTTTCAATTCTTCTTGCTATGAAATCATCTCTTGCTTTCTTTTTTTTCATCCTTCTCCTTTTCCTCTTTTCAACATCATTGATAATATCCACTACGTCATCAGCAGGAAGATGTAAGCGGCTAGATAACTCTATCAGTTTATCAATAGTCTGAGGATCTACTTCATCATCATCTTCATTTGACCTTTTCTCCAGTGTATTTCCCTCTTCTTCATCCTCAAATAGAGGCAGTTGCTCCTCCCCCAAGTTCTCACCTTGGTAGTCTTGTTCATTTTCCTTATCTTCATCATCTTCCTTTTCCTCCTCATTTTCTCCTTCATTTATTAGGTACTGAAGAAGAAGATTCTGAGCTACATTGGCAAGATTTTCTTCTTCTTCTTCTTCTTCCCCCAGTCGTCTGGAGGTGTGTGGCACGGGATTCAGGGGGCTCCTCTTATCCTCTTCTGTCTGCTCCCCAAATCCTAAGAGCTCTCTTATTTTTTGTAGATCATCATTCTCAGGGCTGTCATTCTCAGTAGGCTCTTGCTCTCTTTTTGGAAGGGGTTCAAAAGCTTCAAGCTCCTGCAGCAGGGTTTTCACACTTTCCATATCACCTTCTTCATCTAACTTTCCATCATTACTCAGTGGCTCTTCATCATCAGAACTTCTTGTTCTGCTCCTCACCCTTTCTGTTAACTCACTCTCATCTATCTTGTCTATCTCCTGCTTGACAATCTTTTGGTCATCTACTGATGTTTTCTCCTCTTCGTTTTGAGGAGACTGCTCCACTTCCTCCGTGTTGAGTGCTTGCAGAAGGACAGCAGCTAGAGCTTTTGGACTTATATCTTTAAATAATTCATCTCTATCATCAGAAATGGATTCAGGCTTGACCTTAGTGGTTGCTCTTTCTTGGATATCTTTCCCCTCACCATGCTGGCCTTGGGCAAGTGGAGTTTCTTCGTGCCTCTCTGGTTGGAGAGAATGCTCAGAGTCACTGTGTGTAGTCTGGTGGATTGCTTGGTAACTCTTTTCTCCGCTTACAGGGATGGCATGAGAAATGGAGGAGTGTACGAGGGTGAGGGTAAGGATGAGAAGGAAGGGGGGAGCGTGGAACATTTCTGGGTCAATACAAGCAAGGTAAAGTGGGGTTGGGGATAAAGTAAATTGTAAAACAAGCGGAAGGGGTAGAAAGATAAAGTAATAACATAATTGTGAACAGAATTAAATATTGATCAAATCAATTAACGAAAACATTTATAGATGGGGATGAAGGAGGGTGGTGGGGAGGGGGGGGGGGGAGGGGGAGAGAGAGAGAGAGAGAGAGAGAAAAATACATTTATTGGTTGATAAAAGCATTGAAGCATCACACGATTTTAACTCACTGTTGAAAAAAAAATCCTTTCCTGGAAACAAGAAACATCAGTGATGGACCAGAGAGGAGGCAGGGGTAAAGTGCTGTGCTAGCACAGACAGAGGGAGAGAAAAGAAGATGTATTGTGTCTGCGTAGGAGTGAGTGTGGAGGTGGAGATGGGGGAAGGGGATGGGAGAGGGAGTCCCAATGTGGAAATCCTTCAGGTCTTTCCCAAACCCCCTCCCTTTTTGGAATCCTGCAGGTGTCTCCTCCCGTTATAAAATTCTGCAGGTCTCTCCTACGCCTTGTCCCCCTCCCACCAAGATATTCTGCAGGTTCCTCTCGTTTCTCTCATTCATGCTGATGCAGAATTACTGAGGTCTTTCCTTAATTGACAAGACCTCATCGCACAATCAAGCAGCTTTATCCTTGTATTCTTGTGTTTGGCTTTCTTGTGTATCTCTCGCAATCTCCATTCTATGCTGCACCATCATCCTGTGTCTCAGTCTCACATTCCATCCACCTTTTCTTTCCATCTCTTCATTACCAGACCTCACTGTTAGTACACACAGCTATTTTTCCTATAGGATCAATGGCTGTCCTTGGCATACATGGCATACTGCACTAATCACAGACTCTACCTTGCCACACATTAAGGAATGCCATTAGGTTTAGACACTACGAATACACATTCATCCTGATAGCCATTAACCTTTTATGTTCTAGACATCTGCAGTTCCTGTTACGTTCCGGCTCACCATATATGGGCATACTTCTCATCAATAACGACAAAGGATCCAGTAATTACTGAAACAACTGCCCACCCACAGCCACTAAAAATATTTCCTTTCAATATATTATGGTAACAAGTGTTAAGAGCGGAAGGGGTATATTCCGTTTTCAGTGCAGATCATTTTCTTTGTCCAGACATTTTTTAACTATGCTTTAACTATTAGTGATGACTGTACAGGATAACACATTTGTTCCCGGTTCATTACAAGCAACATTGGAAATCACCACCAAGTGATAAACAGCTTAGTGTTTGGTTATTTCTACAGCAGCTGTTCCCTAGAAAGTGGCTTGTGAGTCACATGGAGGTTTTATATCCTTCAGATAGTGCTTGCAGACGTCACTCATCAAGTGCTCAGGTTTGAGCTACCTACCAGTGTTAACATTTAAACAAAAAATAATTATAGTTTATATTATTTAATTTTAAGGTTAACTCTTATACATTTCACCTGCGTATTAAGTTGTCTGATGTTTTAGTTTAAAAGGTTAGTCCAACCAAAATTGGTATTTGAGTTCTGGGGTATTTGTAAGCATATTAAACCACCTTACACATTCTAGCAGATCTTTGGGGGCTCTACTAAGGAGATCTCTATGCTGAATTACCAGCTCTGCAGACCTGCTCAATTGAAGAGGTTCCCACCATCCCTGCTGGGTTCTTATCTATTTTATATTATAGAAAAGATCTGGAAATGGGTGAAAACATCAATTTCTCCCAGGTGGAAAGGAACAGAGCAAGAAATTATGGCAGTGAGCTCTTGCTGTTGGACCATCCAAGATACTGTATACAGGAAGCTAGGAACTGGCAGCCCACCACAATGTAGCACTGGCTCTTCTGTAGCACTTTATAGAGGACATCGAACCAGTTGCTTCGATTCGTTTTTTTGCCATTAAATTTACCATCTAAACTCCATACCACAGTATTACCAGACTGGGTGAAAACCGTGTGTTTTTGGATTGTGAGGAAACCCTAGAAAAAAAAATCTGAATGGGAATGATGCCGATCTAAGTAAGCTTGCAGAACAACTGTGCAAACTGTGATGATGGCCACAAGAAAATGTGAGCCAGATGAGAACATACCAGCTATATACAGATTGTGTTCTTTTTGGGAGCTGAACCCAGAACATAATTTTTGCAATACAAAACTGCTCACCGCTTAGTTGCTATGCCATGCTGCCACTACATTAGATACCACAGGCAGTTTATGGGCACCTGATCATCACACCTATATCACCATGTTGAGCATCCCACTCCATTGCCCATTCAGCCAAAATAGCAATTATGAGGTTAGAAGACCTTGTTCGCAATCTGGGTTCCAGTTCATCCCAAAGGTGTTCAGTAGGGTTGGGATCTTGCTTTGTGAACAGAATGGTCATACTGAAAAAGTTTACATAAGGTTAAAGTGCACAATTGTCCAAGCTCTCTTTGTGTGTTGTAGCTCTTTTGGCCCTACACCGTCCATGGGTCACAGGAGTGCACTCCTGTGACCCATTTTCAGCCACCAGTTGGCTTAAACCCACTGGTGGCTGTCACCACTGAGCTGGTCCAGGCTCTGGATTGATCCAAACTTTAAAGTCAGCATCCACACAGATTCTTGAGTGGCAGCTGGTTCAGCCTCTCAGAGTGCTGCTTTCACAGCCCAGCGCTCCAGTGAGCTGCCGTTGACTGTCCACTCACTGAAGACCGAGAACTGAGCGATCAGCGGTCTTTGATTGCTCGGTTCTCAATCTTAGAGACAGATGTAGCATCGGACCAATGTTGCATCCACCTAGGTGAGTAGAATATATTTTTTTTTTGTTATTTCCAAACTTCTCTTTCAGTGGCACTCTTCATTGGAAACACTTGACCTCAAACACTTGGAGGGTTATTAACATAACTTTTGGCCATATAGGCAGGTGTGATAATCAAGTATTCACAACCTTTGGCCAGAGTATCTGATTATGTTTGCAATTAGTGTATTATTACTTCTCATATTCCCTCAGCACCCCAGGTGTTCAGCCTGGAAGCAGAATTTTCCAGCTCCACATTTTTGGCTAGAGGTGTGTAGCTGGAGAACCACCCAGCAAGCTATTTGATTGACCTTATAAATGTTAGTGTGTGAAAACTGATTGCAAACAGTTTTCCCACACCAAGAAGTGAATAAGCATTGTTGGCAGTAGGAAGAAATTTACAAAAGAATGAGCAGAATACAATTTTTACTTGTATACTCCCTACAGCCACTTTTATGGTACCATTCCATGGTGACCATAAATTTTGCTGGCTACATGTGTGCCAACACCTTGTATAAAATAAAGATGTGTATAATTTATTTAATTATAGTTGATACAGAGGTTGGTTGCAGCCGAACTTTGTAGACTAATAACAGAGCCTACAAAACTTGGCCACAAAAGTCTATAGGAGCTTGGGCAAAAGGAGATTAAGTTTGGGGTTATCTAGTTACTAATATGAGGTAAACGGTGTCGGTACCAAATCCAGAAAAGGTTACAGTGGTCATATTAGTCAAAGCTGAACTCTAAGCAACTATCAAATAAACACCAATTGATTAAGTTATCTAAAGTATAAAATGCATTTTTTAAAATATATATTAAAGGTACCCAAATCATCCTTATTGGTATCTTCCTTTAATCTCTTGCACTTACAAATCCATATTGGGAAGGAGTAGTGGGACTTTGATACAATCAAGGTCCTGCATATGCTGTAGTGCTCACAATCCAGTTGACGGGAGGAGAGAACAGAATGTTGATCTCATCCCAGTGCTGATGCTCCTTCAATGTCCAATCAGCAGACTGGGGGTTGGCTGCTGACCAAGCTATATTGCTTATACTGCAGTAGAGAAAAGTTAGGTCAGGAAGCTGACTATGCCACTTGGCAGAAATGTCTAAATTTTAAGACTGTTCAAACAGAATTACAATATATTTGACAAGTAATACAGTTCACGTGTATGCTTATTAATCTGTGTATACCTGTTTATTAACACTACCCTGGCAGGGCATATGTGGTTGGTGTAGACCAGCCTTTCTTAACCAAGGTTCAGTGGAACCCTAGGGCTCCTCCACAGGTTGCTAGGGCTTCCTTGAATAATTAGGGATTTTCTGACTCTCAGATAAGTTACCACTAAAACCAAATACTTTTTTTAGCTATCTGTAAGAGGTGAATATCTTCCCAATGATCACAATTTAAAGAAGTATGGCCAAAGCTATCAATTACAGGAGTGCAGTTTGTACGCCTGTGACCCATTTTCTGCTGAATGCGAGCTAAACCCCACTGTCGGATGATGTCACTCAGTTGGTCCAAGCTGGGGAAACATCCCAACTCTACAGTCGGGATCCACCCACATGCCTGGACCAGGAGCTGGCTCAGCCTCTCAGCTTCATTGTTGAGAGATTGAGCCAGCTGCTCCCCAGCCTGGTGCTCCAGTGAGTGCTGGAGGGGAGAACAGAGAGCCTGTGACTGACAGTCATGGCTCTCTGCTCAGAGCGGAGGGGAGAACTGAGCGATCAGTGGTGTTTGATCGCTCAGTTCACAATGTAGAGGCAGCAGATGCAGCATTGGATACTAGGTGAGCATACAATTTTTTTTCTAAACCTCAAACTTCTCTGTTAAGCAGCATTTTTCTCAGTGACCATCATGTTAATGTACCCTTGAGTCATAGCTATAGTAAATGTCAGCAGGGTTTCCCTGAAGCTGCAAAATTATTTCAAGAGTCCCTTCATGTTAATTAGGTTGAGAAAAGCTGGTGTAGACTGGCATCTCCAAACTTTTTCAACAAAGGGCCAGTTTATTGCACCTCAGGCTTCAGAGGGGCTGGACTGTGGCCAGCTAGAGTGTTTATTTTCCTGGCATCAGTGGGAGTAAACGTCACCACATTTGATATTGGGTGGAGGTATAGTGCCCCATCATTGGTATCATTATGAGGAATAGTGCCCCATGGTTGGGTGTCAATGATAGAAATTGTGCTCCTACTGTTGAAGTCAGTGGGAGGAATAGTGCCCCAAAGGCCAGATAAAGGCAAGTAATCTGGCCCGCATGCCAGTCTGGAGACCACTGGTGTAGACTAAGGGGTTAATTTACTAAAACTGGAGAGTGCAAGATCTGCTGCAGCTCTGCACAGAAACCAATCGGCTTCCAGGTTTATTGTCAAAGCTTAATTGAACAAGCTGAAGTTAGAAGCTGATTGGTTACCATGCACAGCTGCACCAGACTTTGCACTCTCCAGCTTTAGTAAATCAACCCCTAAATGTATTATAAATGTGATTGCACCTACAGTTAGGGGGGTTCCCATAGTATGCAAAAAGTTCCCCCAGATAAAAAGCTACTGGGAGAAAGTTAGAGGGAAAAAAAATGTTTTCATATTTTTTGATGGGCGGATCCTAATGTCAAGACATATTTTTATGCTCGGTTGCTCTCTCTCTATCAGGATTGTGTACAATTCAATAAAATGTGCGTTCAGGCGTCTCCAGTCCTGTTCTACTCGGGAAAAGCCTTCTAAAGAAAGATCTCTCTCAGGAGAGCAGTTTGTCACTTGTCAGGGAACATCCGACGTCTACTTGTATTTGGATCAGTGTCACGTACCGCGAGTGGCCTGACAATCTGGGATTTCCCTGTCACATTCCTCCTTCCCTCCTCCCTTCCTCACAATCGTCTTAACGCTTGATCTGTTACAGCATCCCATTTGCACACTTTGCCCATAAACATATATTCGTGAGTGCGGTCAACCGGGGTTTTGGTGTGTACATGGATACCGGAACAGGACACGCCTGGGTCCTCAAGAGGCAATGTTATCTGCAAAATATGCTGTTTCTATAGGAACCTTGGATGAAGATGCTAAAGCCCCCTCCTTTCTTTTCCCCGTTCCATCCCCCCACCTCGGTACACAAGGATGCTGCATCAGACACTGCAGAGGTGTGTGGGCGTCTACCCCCTCCAATTGGAAGGAAGGATTTCCCTCTGTTACTACACACAATGGGGATGCCCCGCTGCATTCAATATCGGGAGGGGGAGGAATTTTAACCAATCATCTTCTAGATAATATTTAACTGTTTACTGTGGAGCCTTCAGAAACCAACATGGGTTTTGTGGAGCACCATTACTTACCTCTTAAACAGATTGTTATGGTAATGGCATATTTTCCCATTTGCATATGACCTGTATATCACTGAGAGGCATTGGGTGTCTCCTAATGGTGCCTTCTTGGTGTCTTCCTTTCAGCTGGTCATACATGGGGATATCCAATGAGAAAATCAGAGACCTGACCCTTGGATCCAACATCTGCATATATTGTTTGACTCCTAGTCACCCGTTGTAGGCTGTGAGGCAGAAGAGGGTGGGGCTGATATATTAATAAAGGAAAGCATATGGGGCAAAACCTTTGGGTATCCCCAGATCTCCAGTCCAATCATTCATGCTCTTTGAATCTGGGATTGAAACACAGCTGCATTGCAATCATATCCTGTCAGTGTATCTCAGTCCATTGCCTTCTTTTTTTCTAATACCTGCTTCGTGTCACTCTGATCTCTATCACCTCCTCTTTACTACTATCTTCTCTATCACCTCCTCTGTACCACTATCTTCTCGATCACCTCTTCTATACCACTATCTTTTCTATCACCTCCTCGATACCTGTATCTTCTCTATCACCTCCTCTGTACCACTAACTTCTCTATCATCCACTCTATACCACTATCTTCTCTATCACCTCCTCGATAACACTATCTTCTCCACCCCCTCCTCTATAATAGTATCTTCTCCATCACCTTCTCTATACCACTATCTTCTCCATCACCTCCTCTATACCACTATCTTCTCCAACACCTCCTCTATACCACTATCTTCATCCACTCTATACCACTATCTTCTCCATCACCTCCTCAATACCACTATCTTCTCTATCACCTCCTCGATAACACTATCTTCTCCACCCCCTCCTCTATAATAGTATCTTCTCCATCACCTCATCGATAACACTATCTTTTCCATCCCCTCCTGTATGCCACTATCTTCTCCATCACCTCCTCTATACCACTATCTTCTCCATCACCTCCTCTATACCACTATCTTCTCCATCACCTTCTCTATACTACTATCTTCTCCATCACCTCCTCAATACCACTATCTTCTCTATCACCTCCTCTATACTACTATCTTCTCCATCACCTCCTCTATACCACTATCTTCTCCATCACCTCCTCTATACCACTATCTTCTCCATCACTTCCTCTATACCACTATCTTCTCCATCACCTCCTCTATACCACTATCTTCTCCATCACCTCCTCTATACCACTATCTTCTCCATCACCTCCTCTATACCACTATCTTCTCCATCACCTTCTCTATACTACTATCTTCTCCATCACCTCCTCAATACCACTATCTTCTCTATCACCTCCTCTATACTACTATCTTCTCCATCACCTCCTCTATACCACTATCTTCTCCATCACCTCCTCTATACCACTATCTTCTCCATCACTTCCTCTATACCACTATCTTCTCCATCACCTCCTCTATACCACTATCTTCTCCATCACCTCCTCTATACCACTATCTTCTCCATCACCTCCTCTATATCACTATCTTCTCCATCACCTTCTCTATACTACTATCTTCTCCATCACCTCCTCAATACCACTATCTTCTCTATCACCTCCTCTATACTACTATCTTCTCCATCACCTCCTCTATACCACTATCTTCTCCATCACCTCCTCTATACCACTATCTTCTCCATCACTTCCTCTATACCACTATCTTCTCCATCACCTCCTCTATACCACTATCTTCTCCATCACCTCCTCTATACCACTATCTTCTCCATCACTTCCTCTATACCACTATCTTCTCCATCACCTCCTCTATACCACTATCTTCTCCATCACCTCCTCTATACCACTATCTTCTCCATCACCTCCTCTATACCACTATCTTCTCCATCACCTCCTCTATACCACTATCTTCTCCATCACTTCCTCTATACCACTATCTTCTCCATCATCTTCTCTATACCACTATCTTCTCTATCACCTCCTCTATACCACTATCTTCTCCATCACCTCCTCTATACCACTATCTTCTCCATCACCTCCTCTATACCACTATCTTCTCCATCACCTCCTCTATACCACTATCTTCTCCATCACCTCCTCTATACCACTATCTTCTCTATCACCTTCTCTATACCACTATCTTCTCTATCACTTCCTCTATACCACTATCTTCTCCATCACCTTCTCTATACTACTATCTTCTCCATCACCTCCTCAATACCACTATCTTCTCTATCACCTCCTCTATACCACTATCTTCTCCATCACCTCCTCTATACCACTATCTTCTCCATCACCTCCTCTATAATAGTATCTTCTCCATCACTTCCTCTATACCACTATCTTCTCCATCACCTCCTCTATACCACTATCTTCTCCGTCACCTCCTCTATACCACTATCTTCTCCATCACCTTCTCTATACCACTATCTTCTCCATCACCTTCTCTATACTACTATCTTCTCCATCACCTCCTCAATACCACTATCTTCTCCATCACCTCCTCTATACCACTATCTTCTCCATCACTTCCTCTATACCACTATCTTCTCCATCACCTACTCTATACCACTATCTTCTCCATCACCTCCTCTATACCACTATCTTCTCTATCACCTTCTCTATACCACTATCTTCTCTATCACTTCCTCTATACCACTATCTTCTCCATCACCTTCTCTATACTACTATCTTCTCCATCACCTCCTCAATACCACTATCTTCTCCATCACTTCCTCTATACCACTATCTTCTCCATCACCTCCTCTATAATAGTATCTTCTCCATCACTTCCTCTATACCACTATCTTCTCCATCACCTCCTCTATACCACTATCTTCTCCGTCACCTCCTCTATACCACTATCTTCTCCATCACCTCCTCTATACCACTATCTTCTCCATCACCTTCTCTATACTACTATCTTCTCCATCACCTCCTCAATACCACTATCTTCTCCATCACCTCCTCTATACCACTATCTTCTCCATCACTTCCTCTATACCACTATCTTCTCTATCATCTTCTCTATACCACTATCTTCTCCATCACCTCCTCTATACCACTATCTTCTCCATCACTTCCTCTATACCACTATCTTCTCCATCATCTTCTCTATACCACTATCTTCTCTATCACCTCTTCTATACCACTATCTTCTCCATCACTTCCTCTATACCACTATCTTCTCCATCACCTTCTCTATACCACTATCTTCTCCATCACCTTCTCTATACCACTATCTTCTCCATCACCTTCTCTATACCACTATCTTCTCCATCACCTCTTCTATACCACTATCTTCTCCATCACCTCCTCTATACCACTATCTTCTCCATCACCTCCTCTATACCACTATCTTCTCCATCACCTCCTCTATACCACTATCTTCTCCATCACCTCCTCTATACCACTATCTTCTCCATCACCTTCTCTATACCACTATCTTCTCTTTCCCTTATTTAAATCTCTGTGCTCTATTACCGTCTCTATAACACTGTGATCTCTATCACCTTTACTATAATATTACCTTTATCAATGGACTCTTATGTATATCTGATACCTCTATCGCTGTGTAGCGAGGTAACGTCTTTTCTCTGACACCTGCTCTACATCACGGAGTTCCCTCTACCTTCTTCTGCAATGGTTAGAATCTATTCCATCCAAGCTAAGTAGATATTCAGATACCTGTTTTTTTTTCCTTTGTCATTACCTAACTGTATTTGTGCTATCAGTGCTCAATCCACATTTAAGTGTACCGAATCAATTTTCCCTTGTCACAAAACGTTGACAGGCAGAAATGAAGTGACTGTTTATGAATCTGATCTGCCGTTGATGGATCTGTGCTTGTGCTAAGGGTGAGTGCAAATTTCTGCATATTGTTTCACCTTTTTTTATTGGCATAAGGTGAAATGATTGTTCCCTCTCATAGGGAAGGAAAAAGTCCATAATCGGTTACCTTGATTGCTCCAGGGCTCATAAAGCAGCAATAGCACTTTGGGTATGCAAAGTATTGACTGAGAGGCCACTTTAGCATGCTTTAGGCTTGTTGATTTGGGGACGTGGTCAACAATGTTTGTGTTGCTTTGCACGTGATACATAAGACCTTTCTGCTAGCATCATTCTCTATGCTTCCCAAATATGGCTAACAATATGCAAGGCAGGTATCAAAAACTGAATAGTATCGAGCTTTACAATAAAACATTTTTTTTTTCATAAAGTAGACAAAAATTAAAACATTCCTTTATAAAAGATTATTTCTAAGATAATATAACATCACAGCTTAGTCCTCCTGGGGACCTTGTCTACATGGCATTTGTATGCTCTCCTCATGTTTCCCCATCACCTTGTGGTTGGTAAAGTCTCATTCCAGGGCTCCGGTTTCCTCCCACAATCCAAAAATCATGTTGTTAAGGTAATTGGCTTTGACCTAAATCGTCCCTAGAGGATGAATGTGTGTCCTCGTATGGCTGTTGTGAGACCCTAGTGTGTCAATGCTGGTCGGCAGAGACTAGTGTGAATGTCTCCTGCAAAAAAAGTGCTTCGGAATATGTGAGATCTAGATCAATCGATAAAAGAAAAAGTTTAACCTGCTGGCGTACATGTTCTGTTTAGCGTGTGTGCTTGTTAAGCGACAGGCATGCACAGTCTCTGATGGTCTTGTGCAGAATTCCTGACATGCCGAGGGCAGGGGAACTTGCAATGAGAATCAGCTTCACTTCTGCATAAATAGGCCAGATCTACTGTTGAGGGAGGGGTCTATTGATGCTGGGGGAGTAGTTTGTTGCAGGGGGTATATTGTTGCTGGGGAGGTTTATTATTGCTGTTGGCGGATCTATTGTTGCTGGGGGGGGGGTCAATTGTTGGGAGGGCTCTACTTTTAAGGGAGAGGGGTCTGTTGATGCTTGAGAAGTATTTTGTTGCAGGGGGTCTTATATTGCTGGGGAGGGTCTATTATTGCTGATGAGGAGGTCTATTGTTGCTGGAGGGGGGTTAGTTGTTGGTGGGAGGGATCTACTGTTGATAGAAGGGTGTATTGATGCTGGGAGGTAGTAATTTGTTGCAGGGGATCATTTATTGTTAGGGGAGGTCTATTGTTGCTGGGTGGTCTATTATTACTGGGGGGGTCTATTATTTCTGGGTGGGGTCTATTATTGCTAGATGGGTCTATTGTTGTTGGGGTCTATTATTGCTGATGGGGGGGTCTATTGTTGCTGGAGGGGGGTTAGTTGTTGTTGTTGGGGGAGATCTACTGTTAAAATAAGGGTTTACTGATGCTGGGAGGTAATCATTTGTTGCAGGGGGTCATTTATTGCTGGGGAGGGTCTAATATTGCTGGTCTGGACCTATTGTTGCTGGAGGGGGTCAGTTGTTGTTGGGATTGATCCACTGTTGATGGAAGGGTTTATTGATGCTGGGGGGAGTAATTTGTTGCAGGGGGTCATTTATTGCTTGGGGAGGTCTATTGTTGCTGGGTGGTCTATTATTACTGGGGGGGTCTATTATTGCTGGTTGAGTCTATTATTTCTGTGGGGGTCTATTATTGCTAGATGGGTCTATTGTTGTTGGGGGGGTCTATTGTTGCTGCAGGGGTCTACTGTTGCTGGCTGCAGGGGATCTATTTTACTGCTTTAATTGTTATCACTAATAAATTCTCTACAAATTACTTAGCACCATAAATGATACTTGGTTGCGTACTCTCTAAAACGGGCAGTACTGGGAGGTGAGTAGGGGGGTGGAAGCCAAGGACTGTGCTCACAGGTGGGTAGGGGGTAGAGACAAGGGGTAGCTTGGAAAGGGGGAGTACCTACACCTATTCTCTGAGGAAAAAAAAGCCCTGATGATGGGTCTCCAGTTGTCAAACTAACGTCTGGACTATGTGGGTGATTATAATTTAATTCTACGTAACAATTTCAAATCTTGCTTGTAGCCTTCACTGAAATCAATGTGCTGCAAATGAAATGGTCTTCAGTTAAGTTAAGTTAGCTGCCCAGGTAGCTCAGCC